>NC_090758.1:28309856-28317356 GCF_036898095.1 Palaemon carinicauda | reverse complement strand
CTAATAAGAGATTTGAGTTTTCTGGTGGGAAATATGGAAGTGTAGTCTGTTTATTTTTTCATATATTTTTGAAGGAGTATATTTTTTTTTAAGGGGAGGTGTTGCATTTGTTTTTAAAGAGAAATTAGGATTGGGAAGATTTGTTTCAGAGAAGTCAGCTTATTTAGGAAAAAACAAATTATAAGCTATATTTTCTTCAGGATTTACTTGATTTAAATCTCATATTTTAAAATATTTAGATGCAAAGGTCTCAGATTCTAGTTCCAGTTTCATGAAAAAAAGATGCTCACCAGAACATCAACCGTGACAACCCACTGTGAATTTCAACCTCAGCAGTGGCCTCACCATTAAACATCCTAGATTATGGTCACTGGTTGGGACTGATCTGCTGCCTTGCAAATGATAGGCAAACATGTAACCACTGTATCATCCTGGACGCTAGTGCAGTACGAAAAAAAAAATATTTTTAACAAGTTAATGCTATATGCTTATAGAGAAGTGAGGTGAATGCCGAACCTATATTCGGCAGATAACTAGCTTAAATACAAATAGCTGAGAACACAAATGTCACAAAAACTCAAACAATCTCAATCAATGGTTGGAAGACTTAAACAGGTTTTTCTATTATCTGTGTGGGAGAGAACGAGAGATGAAAAGCAATATCATTACATTGTATAAGCGTGTATGAAACATATACGCACAATATTGTAAAAGAATATTCCTCTTAAAAGGTTTCCTAAGGAACTCATATATGGGATCAAATGTTTAACATATTTTTTGACGTATGGGATATTTACTATCTTTCTGCAGCGGATTCCTTAAGTGGACAACCTACGGTAGATACTTACTAGATACATTGAATGACAATGGAAATATAGTTATATGTGGTGACTTCAACCTACATCTTGAAAACAGAGTAGACCCATATGTTAATGAACTTAGAGAATTGATTGACAACCATGACCTTGAAAACATAGTGTCTGAACCAGCAGCTCAGTCTAATCATATACTACATCTAGTTATAGTAAATAAAAACATCTTACTAAATATGGAGATTGAACCTGATTGCTCTATATCCTCAATGCATAAGTTAATGTCTTTTGAGATAGATGTTAGAAAAAATAATGCAATACAGAATTAAATCACATACAAAATTAAGACCAACTTTGATCCAAAAGAGTTCATTGAACAAACCCTAGAAGATATAAAAGGGATAACACCAGTCTTCAACTGTGAAGAAAAGCACACCCTATTAGAGAGACAATCCTGTGTAAACTGTAATACTGATAGAAGTAAAATAATACTTGCAACTAATTATAATAATAGGTGCCCGGAAAAAAAACAGAAATCAAAATAAAAGAAAAGTCGAATTATTTTGATTATAAATTACATGGAAAAAAAGGAAAAATGGAGGATAAATGGAAAAGAAATAAAAATAATGAAAGCTGACAACATTACAAATCAGCTAGAAATCGCTACAATTACCTTATCTTAGTTAAAAAAAAAGGCCTCTTATAAAAAAAGTTGGCAATGAAAATTACCCACGGAGAAGACATAAGAATCTAGAGAAACTATTAGGTCTAAAGACAGAAATAGTATTGTCTGACATAACTAATGATCCTAAATGCCGAGCAAATGATTTCATTGATTATTTTGAAGGAAAAATAAATCAAATCTGCTCCAGTTTTCGCAACATCGGCACAACAGAACGAAGGAATATATTAGCAACAGGTGTAAGTAAGCTAAGGGTATTTAAAGAGTTAAGTCATAGTGATTATATGAGAATAATAAACAAAGTAAATAAAACCTACTGCGGAAATGACCCCATTCTAATTGGCGATGTCAAAGATGCAGAAAATTTCACCATACTACGAGACCTACCGAAACATGGTAAATATGAGTATAACACAGGCAGTTTTCCCTAGTTGTGAGAAAGTTGCATGTATCAAGCATGTCTATAATGGAAAGGGTGATATAGACAGCTCAAGTTCATATAGGCCAATATCAAATCTGTCATATTTTTTGAAAATTATGGAAACTGCTGTACATGAACAAACCTAGAAGTATCTGAAGCAATCTAATGCTATACCTGATGATCAATCTATATAGAGAGAAAATCACTCCACAGAAACAACAGTGTTAGCGATTAAAAATGACATAACAGAAATTATAACAAATGGCAAGTGTTGCATTCTTGTGATGCTGGATCTAAGTGCAGCATTTGATACTGTGGAACATACATATCTGATGGAAGACCTTAAAGCTGTGGGCATCGTAGAACGAGCATATGACTGGTTTGTGAGTTATCTGGAAAACTGCAAAGTTAAAGTAGTAATATCAAATGTTAAATCTGAGACAAGAAAACTAACCAAAGGGGTGCCTGAAGGCAGTGTACTAGGTCTTCTCCTGTTTGAAATTTACACGATTGAACTGGCAAATATACTTGAAACTCTGAGAGTTAAGTTTAAAATATACGCTGATGATAAACAATTCTATTTCCCAATGGCATCAGTTGATGAAGCTAAAAGAAAGATACAGGAAATAATGCATGACATTAAAGCTTGGATGTTAACAAAAAAGTTCAAGCTCAATGAAGATGAAATAAAATATATTATTTTTGGAAATGAAAAAGATATAAAAAAAAATCGAATGCTTCCAAAGAATGGAAACAGGTCAATCGATCATTGACCTAAAGAAATCCGTCAGAAATCTTGGAGTAATCATGGATGATAGACTGACAATGAATGAACATATAAATAATTTGGTAAGAAATTGTAACTATCACGCTAAAAACACAGCATTTATTAGTAAATACTTCAGTGAAAAATCTATGACCATACTCATTAATCCTCACATATTTTCAAGAATTGATTACTGCAACTCACTGTTCTATGGCTTACCAAATTATCAGCTGAAGAAAATTCAGAGAGTATAAAACAGAGTAGCTAGATTAATAAAAGGACTACGCAATAGGGATAGAATTACCCCTGCACTAATCAAATTACACTGGCTGCCGGTAAAGGCGAGATTTGAATACAAGCTACTCTTACTAACGTTTAAGATACTGAGCCAAAATGAACCAAAATATCTAAAAGAGTGCCTGAACAAACTAGAACTAGAAACAAATGTTACCATAAGACACATGAGTGACAAACATAGACTATTTGAACCAAGAACCGATAGTATTTTTGGTGAAAGGGCTTTTAGCTACTGTGCGGCTAGACATTATAATAAACTGCCAACTGAAATGAAGGACCTAAAAGTAGCAATTGAATTTAAGAATAAACTAAAGACATTACTTTTCACAAGACCATATGATTTAGAAGATGATAGAATCAAGGAATTGTATAAGTTATAATGAAAATGTTTCGTTAGATAATTAATATGGACACGGCCAAGAAGTAGTTCACTCGACTTCAGTGGAGGGTTGGATTTAAACCCAAAACCAGCAAAACAAGTAAAACCAAGAACAATATTCCATTGAACAGTTTTTGAAAAAGAATTTTTTTTTCTTTATGACATTTCATCTTAAATCTTCGTATCACCTTCGGTTGAAGATCCGGCATATACACGAAGACAAAGATTAACAAAAGGTTTTTGTTCTACAGTGGTAATCCTGTTTATTATCTGGGAAAAAAACCGTTATCTTTCCTGAAGCTAAATTTCTCATTTATGAAATTGTTTCATATTAGTCTAATACTTGTACTTTCTACTCATATATCAACCTTGTATGAACATATGACTGGTTTTAATTCCCCCTCTCCTCCCATTGGCTGTTGATGATGTCATATCTCGATTGAATATTAGCTGTCATCAATATGTACGATTTAAAAAGATATGATTGACTGACAATGGTTTACTATTTTCCAAGAGTTTTTTGTGTTGATACTAAACTGATATTTAAAAAATAAATGCATTAACGTAAATATTTATTATGTAAATTTGATTTGATCATAAGTATCATAATATAGGATTTTATTTGAATTTATGTGACCTATGTATGAAATAAATCGATTAAGATGGTTTTAACCCTTTACTGCCCAAGCGGACGAATTAGTCCGCTAATTAGAATACAAGTTTAATGCTGTTATTATAGGTTGGTAACTTTGTCTGCCCACATTGACTAATTCGTCTTCTTACTAGATCTCCCTCCTCACTGACTCCTCCCATTATTACCAACATCAGCACCAGTAATAAACAATCTTTCGGAGGGTGAGGATGTGTTGATTTTATCCTCCATACTCCATAATTTTTTGCTCAAAATGGATGAAATACAAAGTAAGTAGAGGTACTTCAAATTTATTTATTGATAAAGGGGTAAATTTCCCCACTTATGAAAGCAATGTAACAAGTAAATACTATTTGTTGTGTGTTTTATTATTGTTTTTAATTAGTGGACGTTTTAGTACAGTTGGGAACATGGTGTGTTGATAATTATAGGCCTAATTAGTCCAACTGGGCATAGCAGAGAAAGATCTTGCTTTCTTTCAATATATTATTTTATATTCTCAAATATAGAGATTGTTATGTACACATATTATTATTCTCCATCATTGCCAACAGCTTACCACCACTATCACCACTGCTGAAGCAATATCTAACACCACCACCTCACCAACCACTACATACCAACCATCATCACTATTATCACTTTTTATGACAATCTACATTACCTCTTTGACTAGATATTCCAAAATCTATTTTCTGTGGAAGAAGGCTGCACAAACTAGCTACCAGAAATTTGGAATGCATTCAGGAAATTGAGCTAGATGAATTACTAAGTGCAGAGGAACCATATGATAATGATAACTACCCATTACATCGGAAGACTTTCATCAAGATATTTAGACTGGTAGGATTGTTCTCAAGAGTATTTTTTTGTCATCTTTGAAATGCTTTGTTATTAAAAAAAATAATCGGTACCTGAAATTGATGGAAACTCGTTAAGCCTAATGTAGAATATAGGGTCTGTTGACTATACTGGGGAAGAGGGAACATAGTCTTCAATTTATCTCCAATTAATTTATTTTTATACGAAGAGGGTGAAGCTCCAGTGCTTGAAGATAGATCCACATTTGATGCCGGAATTGAGGATACTCCTCATTCCTTCGATGAAAATGAGACTGTTGTACTGGAAATAAGTGTCGCTTCAAAAAACACAACGAACATTATCATCAGGAGCCTTTACCAGGAAAGTAAGAAGTAAATCAAAACTTTCTTCTACTTCATGGAAGGTAGCTGATTCTGAGGTATCTTCATCACATGATTATCTTGGCCAAGATCCGATATTCAATGATGACCTACGGTAGCCATTCCAGTATGTGTGTGACTTCCTTGGTGATGACATTATGGAGACTTCTTTGTAGCACAGTCAAATCTCTATGCAATTCAAAAAAATCCAAACAAACCTCCAAATGTTGACCGTAATGAACTAAAACAATGGTTGTTGGGTTTGAGTATCAATTATTCATCAAGTAAACTTCCTAATATCAAAAAGCATTGGTCAACCCAGCTGGGTCCTCTTAGAGAAATTGCTGCAGATGTTATGAGTCGTAACAGATGGGAGAGAATAAAATCCAAATTTCATATGGTTGATAATACAATCCTCGATTCAAATCCCAGAGGAAACAGGGACAGATTATTCAAAGTCCGTCCCCATGTTGATAAACTGAGAAGCAAGTTTCAGCAAATACCAATGACTCAAAATCTTTGCACTGATGAACAGCTTGCTCCTTTCAAGGGGATAGCAGTTTCAAACAGTATATACCTAGTAAACCCCATAGATATGGGTATAAGTTTAAGGTTCTAGCAGGCAGTCAGGGTATGACCTATGAATTTTTTTTGTCATATACTGGGAAAACTGATCCAGTCGATGACCAAAATGTTCCTGACCTTGGTGCTAGTGTTAATAGTGTGTTACATTTGGCTCAAGTAATCCCTACACACTGCAACCATCTTTTATTCTTTGATAATTGGTTCACCTGTGTGCCACTAATGCAGCACCTGTCTACCCGGGGTATTTGGTGTTATGGAACAGTGCGTGTTCCTGGCTTACCAGGAATAAAGAATTCGAAGGATGCTGAGAAAGCTTTAATGAAAAAAGGTAGAGGTTTGTATGAAGAGCTAAGAAGTACAGGTGAAGGATATGAGGTTACCTATGTCAAGTGGTACAATACTAAAATTGTGAACATTGTGTCAACTTTTGCAAAAGCCAATTCCGTCAGTAAGGTCTCCAGGTATGACAGAAAACTCAAGTGTAGGATTGATGTAAACTGCCCAGACATTATTTGGCAGTATAACAAGTCGATGGGGGAAGTTGACATGGCTGACTGCCTCATTTCCCTATACAGGATAACTAAAAGGTCCAAGAAATACTACCATCGTCTTATTTTCCACATGATTGATATGGTAATAGTAAATAGCTGGCTACTATATCGACAAGATGCTGGAAATCTTCATATACCAAAGCCAGATATCCTTCCCCTTGCAGTCTTCAAACTAAAAGTTGCATTTGCTTGCATGAAAAGAGGAAAGTCCTCAGGAAACCTAAACAGAGGCAGACCATCAAGCCTGGAGGGTAAAAGTAAAAAACGGATGATCGGGTGACCTGCACAGGCAATTCTTGATAAACTTATTCGATCTGACCTTGTAGGACATTTCCCATGTGTTGATGATATATGGAGGATTTGCAAGAATCCAGAATGAAAAGGAAAAACAAATAGTCTGTGCATGAAATGTAAAGTGAACTTGTGTCTCAATAAGAGTAACAACTGTTTCCTAAAATTTCATGCACCATAAGTAGGAAATGAGATGACAAGGAGTTTTATATCTTGTACCATTGTTCCATTCAAAACAGAAGCAAGTAAAAAATGTATAAGTATATATCATTGGAATTATTGTCATAGTATTCTTAATTTTTCAATTGTATTCTGATTTCAAGGAAAATTACATGGTGAAAATTTTAAACACTAAATTACTAATAGATTATTGAGTCTTTTGCCAAAAACATTGATAAGTAAGCACCTAGTTTTATCATTCATGCACTTAACTCCTGTACAAACTTTCTACAATGAAATATTAAGGAAATTAAAAACAAGTAGTTTCATAATAACTAATGTTTTTAGAATTTTATTGCTAAAGCAGTGGAGTGGATTGGCTGTTCTGATGCCCGAGTGGACTAATTAGTCCTCTAATTCTAATTATATAATAATAACATAGATAATAAAAACAAACTTACATGAGAATATATTGGTGCTATATAAAACTATTGAAAGGGATTAAAATTTTTCTCTTTAAAAAAATAAATAAAAATTGGGCAGTAGAGGTCTAACAAAACAAGGTAATTTAGAACATTAAAGGTGGCCATTATTCATAATCACATTGGATATTTTAATAAACCTTTGCCTAATTGCTCAAAGCAAATCAACCTTGTATGGGTGACCCTGAATAGTGCATCTTTTCTGGTTATGGCAATACATAAACCCTGTCACCATGCTAAGG
>NC_090758.1:28299856-28304856 GCF_036898095.1 Palaemon carinicauda | reverse complement strand
TACTACCTTGTGTAGTTGCTGGCCGGCAGTCATTGCCGGCCAACACTGGCTGTTGCTGGCCGGCAGCTACTGCCGCCGGCACAGGCATTTGAACCAGAGGGCTGCCGCCCTATAGCTGTTAAGTAGTATACTTTAAAGCTAATTGTGGTGTGTGCCAGCCGGCAAAGGCAGGCCGGCACACATCCTCCTATACTGTACTAGTATTCTTCTGTATAGCATATACAGTAAGAAGAAAACTATAGTAAAAGTTTAGGTACAGCACTGTATCTTCTAACACTATTGTGTTTTCTTGCACAGCCCTTTGCTGTTGCCCTCAGACAGGAAGCAGAGTTCTTCCCCGTCTATTATCCAGGATTTTAAAAATCATTGCCTAGGTGTGAGCTCCACCTGTTTCCTCTGGAAACCTTGCATTGGTTACTCTAGTAGAGATAAACCATTTTGATTTTATTATCTGGAAGGCTGCAACAATGGGTTGTGAGGGAAACACAAGTGTGTGTCTTTCCTTTATGAATTGTTATGCTATACTATGCATATCCAGTGATACATAGTTCACTTGATACTCATGGAAATTTTTTCTCTTTACAGGAGGACCCTCCGAAGTGCGGAAATGTTTTCTGCAATGTCCGCAGCAAGAACCTCTGCGGACATGAGTGTTGTAGGAGACACGCAGCATGCGCTGTCTCCAAGGATGATCTCCAGTATTGGGACCCTCAGGTATGTACTGTATGCACTAACCTGATTACTGAGGCTTTTGATTCCCCTAGAACGGCGGAATCAAGGGATATAGCTAGGGAAAAGCTTCGTACTTGGGTAAGGGGCTTCAAGAAGAACACCTCTGGCCCTTATCTTCCAAGTGAGAAGATGAGGGCGTATCTTTTTCCACAGGCATCAGCTGAAGCAGTGATTCCCCAGCCTCAAGAGGAGATCCCTCAAGATCAAGTCCAGGTGGACGAGGAAGTCGCAGATGCGATGCAAGACATCCAGTTGTGTGACAGGATGTCTGACCTGGACGAAGGTTTGGAAGAAGACCTCCTGGCAGAAGGTCAGGATCAAGTTCAAACCCCGGATGTCGTAGAGGATGGGGTCGACGAGGTGTCGGCTACTCCGGTTCAGATGCCGGAGCCCATCCCCTCAACATCGGCTGGTCTCCCAGTAGAACTGGGACAGGCCCTCTCTTCGATTGTTGGAATGATCCAACAAATGCAGAAGGAGAATCAGGAGAAGGCGGCTGCAATGGAACTGCGTATGCAGTCCCTAGCAGAATCACATGGGCCCCAGAAAAGGCTCAATGTGAAAGACCTTCCCATATGCTCAGATGCTAACCCATGGAGGTATGCTGAGCACATGCCAATGACGACTGGTAAGATCGTCATTTCGGATAAGCTGGGTTCAGTTCCCCTAGAGGAGGTAGAATTCTGGCCCAGCAAGGCATCATATCCGGACTGCTATGTCCAGCTGAGAAAAGAACCAGCTTCAAGGGAAGAGACAGAGCCGAAGGAGGTCATTATTATGGACCACGCTAAGGCTCAAGCCCTACTTTCATCCTCGATGAAAGAGAGGGGCTTCTCGAATTCGAAGGTAGCTGCATTGAGCAAGAAGCTCTCTTCTTTTGTGTCCTCTCCTGATAGAGCCTTCCCCTTTTTACAAAAAGGGTTTGCGGCTGTCCTAAAGGCAGTCGAGGCCGGCAAGCCTTGCCCCTCCCTGGAGGAGTGTAAACCATTGTCGCTGGCTCTGCCTATGGACCACAAAGACTGGAAGGATGTCCATCTGACATTCTCAGTGGGAAAGTTGGAGGCTGATATTGCCGGACGGCAATTCGGCGAGGACCTCCCCAAGCTGCCCGAATCTCTTTTACGAAGAGAGTTTGAGACCAAAGAAAGACTGGCTGCCTCAATGTCTCATCAGACCACTCTTGAGGCAATGGCAAGTGACCCTAAGGTCCATGAAATGTTCATGGTAGTGGCTAAGTCTCACCTAGCCACAGTGACGAAGGACCTTTATGGCTTCATCAAGGCAAGGAGAGCTTGCAGGGAGATCGTGTTCGCCGGGGCTTCGGTGAGACACGAACCAAGGAAATTAATCTCCTCCAACATTTGGGGAAAAGACCTTTTCCCTACCGATGTGGTCAAAGAGGTTGTTGATAAGGCCGCCGTGGAGAATAGAAACCTTCTCCAGAAGTGGGGCCTGGCTATCAAAAGAAAATCTTCCCCAGATGAGGGTCCTCAACCAAAGAGGAAGAATATGAAGACTAGGCTACCATTTCGGCCAGCCAAGCCTTATAGACAGCAACAGCAACTGCAATTGCCTTTGCCTCCAGTGCCCCAGATGGTGGCACAAACCCCGACTACCTTTCAGTGGGTACCCCAGGCTGTGCCAGGTCAGTCAACCACATTCGCACCAACGTTCGAAGGACAGTCTTCTTCCTTTCGTGCAAAACCTAGAGGAGCAGCCAGAGGCTCGTCTAGGCGCCCCTCAAGGGGAAGGGGATTCAGAGGTGGTCGTGGTCAGAGAGGCAAGACCTCAGGACGGCAGTCCAAGTGAAATGATACCGGTAGGAGGGAGACTGATGAAATTTTGGGATCGCTGGACCTTCGATCCCTGGGCCCAAAGCCTACTCAAGAATGGACTGGGTTGGAGCTGGTACAGCACTCCACCCCCATGCCTTCGGTTTTTCCAACACTCCACCCCCGTTTTGGAGGAGTACGTTCAAGAACTGTTGGAGAAAAATGTGATCCGAAAGGTGAAGTCCATCAAATTCCAAGGGAGGCTGTTTTGTGTTCCCAAGAAAGACTCGGAAAAGCTCAGAGTCATTCTGGACTTGTCACCACTCAACAAGTTCATAGTGAATTGCAAATTCAAGATGCTAACACTGCAACACATAAGGACCTTACTGCCCAAGAGGGCATACTCAGTCTCTATAGACTTGTCAGACGCCTATTGGCACATTCCAATCAGCCGTCGACTCTCCCCCTACCTAGGGTTCAGGCTACAACGGAAACTGTACGCCTTCAGAGCCATGCCATTCGGGCTAAACATAGCCCCAAGGATTTTCATGAAGCTTGCGAGCGCAGCTCTCAAACAATTACGCCTAAAGGGAATTCAGGTAGTAGCCTACCTGGACGACTGGCTGGTGTGGGCAGCATCCGAGACCGAATGCTTGCAAGCTTCCAGTCAGGTGATCCAGTTCCTAGAGTACCTAGGCTTCAAGATCAACAAGAAAAAGTCTCGACTTTCTCCATCCCAAAAGTTCCAGTGGCTGGGAATCCACTGGGACCTTTTGTCACACAGTTTCTCCATACCAATGAAGAAAAGGAAGGAGATAGCGGGCTCTGTCAAGAGACTTCTAGATTCCGAAAGGATATCAAGACGCGAACAGGAGAGGGTACTAGGCTCCCTCCAGTTTGCTTCAGTGACAGACCCAGTGCTAAGAGCACAGCTAAAGGATGCAACCGGAGTTTGGAGAAGGTATGCATCAAACGCGCGAAGAGACCTGAGAAGACCAGTGCCGCCTCGGCTACGTACTCTTCTCAGACCTTGGTCCCAAGCCAGACATCTAAAGAAGTCGGTTCTTCTTCAGCCACCTCCTCCGTCGTTGACGATTCACTCAGACGCCTCAAAGGAGGGATGGGGAGGTCACTCTCATCGGAAAAAAGTCCAGGGGACTTGGTCCAAGCTATTCAGGACCTTTCATATAAACTTTCTAGAAGCTATGGCAGTGCTCCTTACCTTAAAGAAAGTCTCCCCGCGTCACTCGATCCACATAAGATTGGTGACAGACAGCGAGGTGGTTGTGAGATGCTTGAATCGACAAGGGTCGAGGTCACCACCTCTCAACCAAGTGATGTTAGCCATTTTCCGATTGGCGGAAAAGAAGAAGTGGTACCTGTCGGCAGTTCACCTTCAAGGAGTCCGCAATGTGACAGCGGACGCTCTATCCAGGTTCACACCGATAGAGTCGGAATGGTCCTTAGACGCAGGATCATTTTCCTTCATTCTGAATCAAGTCCCAGAACTGCAAATAGACCTCTTTGCGACGAAAGACAACAAGAAGTTGCCCCTGTACGTGTCCCCGTACGAGGACCCCTTAGCGGAAGCAGTGGACGCAATGTCCCTTGACTGGAACAGATGGTCCAGGATTTATCTGTTCCCTCCTCACAACCTTCTGTTGAGGGTCCTCAACAAACTGAGATCCTTCAAGGGGGTAGCGGCAATAGTGGCCCACAAGTGGGCGAACAGTATGTGGTTCCCCTTGGCGTTGGAACTACAGATGAAGTTCGTGCCGCTACCACATCCAGTTCTGACCCAGCAAGTCCAGAAGTCGACTGTCTGCGCTTCATTACAGAAAACCCAGACCCTGCAGCTCATGATTTTCTCGCCCTAGCGGTGAGAAAGCGTTTCGGGATTTCGAAAGCCAGCATAGACTTCCTAGAGGAATACAAGTGCAAATCGACTAGAAGGCAATATGAGTCATCTTGGAGAAAATGGGTGGCCTTTGTAAAGGCAAAGAATCCGCAGGAGATCTCAACAGACTTCTGCTTATCTTTCTTCATCCATCTCCATGGCCAAGGATTGGCAGCTAACACGATTTCAGTGTGTAAATCGGCTTTGATGAGACCCATTTTATTTGCCTTCCAGATCGACCTAGGTAACGAGATCTTTAATAAAGTTCCGAAAGCCTGCGCTAGGCTCAGACCTTCAGCACCTCCAAAGCCCATCTCATGGTCTTTAGACAAAGTTCTTCATTTCGCCTCCTTGTTGAGCAATGAAGAATGTGCGTTAAAGGATTTGACGCAAAAAGTTATTTTCCTATTTGCACTCGCGTCCGGGGCCAGGGTTAGTGAGATCGTAGCCCTCTCGAGAGAGGCAGGTCGTGTTCAGTTCCTGGATGGGGGGGAGCTGAACCTGTTTCCGGATCCTACGTTTCTCGCCAAGAATGAGTTACCCACCAACAGGTGGGGTCCCTGGAGAATCTGCCCTCTGAAAGAAGATGCATCTCTATG
>NC_090758.1:28269856-28287356 GCF_036898095.1 Palaemon carinicauda | reverse complement strand
TTTTATCATGATCATATTTATATTTACATGAATCAGCTGTTAGAAAGAGACGTTAAATTACGATGCTTTGGGGTGGAGTCTGTTGTAGGTGAGGGGTTACACTTAGTAGCTTCCCTTCTGCTCTAGAATAAATCAGTGTTAAGGTAAACTAAATTGATATTTCACGAAAGACCTTTACCTATAGACTATTTTCATTTAATGTTTACTACCTGTTTCTCAAAAGTTTCCTAAAATGCGGAAAAAACTGAGTGACTTCATAATAGGATCAGCTATCTGTGGTATATAGAAAGGAGAGTGTTGAAGTTGGTAGATAAAGGGAGGTAGGGAGGGAAACGTCTTTAGGAAAGGATGTTTTGAAGATTCAAGTTGTCATGAGAAAATATATTTCTCGATATCAAAGGATCCATAGCTAATATTGATCCCCTGAGCTAAATTGTATAACAACATTACGTCTAATTTTCTGTGCCGTATTTCTTTTTTTATTATTATAAATCAATTACTCTATTTATGGTTGCGATAACCCATCAGAAACCTTCCTGCCTAGCAATATAAGGGGCGGGAGTGCGAAACCAACTCATGCTCAATAGTTTTTTGTATTGTCTGCAACCTCACCATCCTTGTGAGCTAAGGATGGATGGTTTGGGGAAGCCTATAGATCTACCTGCTGAGTCATCAACAGTCATTGTCTTGCCCTCCTTGGTCCTAGCTTGATAGAGAAGGGTTTTGGAGGCTGATCAAATGTGTACATGTTCAGTCTCTAAGACATTGTCTTGTTCCTTACCTCTCCCATTCAAGAAAATTTTGCATACAAATATTCGTATGTATCGAAATATATCTTCATTGTTAATAATCAGAAAAACTGAAATGAATTTATAATTGCTCTACTAATTTGCTTACTAAAACTATACTATGTCCTCTACCAGTTCACTCATTGACTACCTTTTGATATTGATTTTAACACCAGAAATAAACAGTTGAATCAATTTTGAATCATGGAAGCTTCAATGAGATCTTTATATTGGAAGGTCTACGAAAAGCTCTCAGGTATTGTTTCTAAATAAGAAAGATAAAGAAGTATTGTCTTTTATCTTGAAGGCTTGTGATATAATTTCATAAGTTTAAAATACGAAAATAACACAGAAAATACATAAATATAACCCAAGAATCTATCTCTAATGAGTTTTGGAAAATTGTGGTTCCTTATTGTGTTAGGTGTGAATCTTCAATTGTAAATTTCTTATTGAAAAACGCAATTGCAAAAAAAAATAGAATTTTCATGGGAAAGTCTTAAGATTTTCGGTTATATATCTATCTTTTGAGAATATTTCAAGTTTTCAAAGTGCCCTATTTTACCTGCAGAATGTCATATTAATATATTGGAAAAAAATTCCTTATTCTATACCTGAATAATAATCTTTGGCACTGTAGTTTACTTCGTGTTTTCCATAAACGAAAAATATTTATGTATTTTTAATCGCATTTTTACTATATTGTATTATTAATAGATCCGATTTACGGTTCAAATGGAAAAAAATATGTTTATAATATATCCAGAGGCCTTATTCAAAACCCTATAATTATAACATGATTGTAAACCTTTATAACAACAGACTATTCAACCTTAAACATATGAAAGTACAAGATAAAATTCATATATAAATTTGTACTCAAATTATGAAAAGACAGTAAGCAAAAAACAGCTAATCGTATATCTGGTGTAAACTGCTCGTCGAGAATAGTTTATCCCCCTAACCTCCACCAACCCCCATCCATCCCCCATTCAAACTAAAGTTCCTATATTTCAAAAAGTGCACGCTGAGTCCATCTATTGGCATAACATGGAATCGTGCATGATGAGGGATCCTTGGAAAGACAATACGTCATGTTTGGGTGCCACCACTGTCACCGGGGGTAAAAAATACGGTGCACTTTATGTAAAAGACTCATATAAACAATCCAACTTACTTAATATATTAGCGGCATAATGCTCTGATATATATATATATATATATATATATATATATATATATATATATATATATATATATATATATATATATATATATATATATATATATATATATATATATATATTTGGGCTAAAGCCATGTCATCCTGATGGAAGTTCCTATAGGGTAGCTTCCTAGGGTATATTACAACTACGGCGATATTCCCAGAGAATTTACCTTAAGGTACCAGAATTCTAACTCCTGGAGCGAGTATCCCTCGTGAAAGGGATATCGCGACATATCAGAGGACGTATTCTTGACACGCCACATGGCAATCTGCATCCTGGACAGTGATTTCGTCTCGTAGGAGGGATTGGCAAGAAACGAATTCGGGAAAGAAAAAGGGGAGCCGCTCCCAAGGCTTCCCTATCCTCCGATTCGTATGCGTGCCTGGCGCCAATCCTGGCGCCATCTGTATTCCTTTTTGCGTAGCTTAACAACTCGGTGTTTTTTCCTGTGTTTCTCGCAAATCTTGGATTTATTCTACTTTTCATGGCTTCTCCGTCTTCGTCGGCCTCTGATAAGTTGAGTATAATGTCTTTTATGTATAAATGTAGGCTCTTGGTAAATTTTGAGTGATTAATAGGATTAATCTTTGATACAAGAGCCGTAGCCTACCAGAGGCGTCCTGGACGCTGTCGCTCGCTAGGTATAAGTTTAGTTAGTCAGAGCGACATTCCTGGTTGTTTTGCTTTAATAAATTTTAGCTATTTAGCATTACATAGGATTTCCTTTCGTGCTTAGTATTATTTTGGCGAAGTTTTCGCCATTCTGGCCTACGCTAGGCCATGTAGCCTAGTCGTTTGGTCCTAGTACTTCATGCATGATTTTGGTTTTTCCGAGTGTAATAAAAATTTTATTGAAGCTTTAGGCTATGTTTTATACATTTAAGACTGTGTGGAATATTTCCAAGATAGTATACGAGTGAGTTTCGGTGATTTAGGTAATCGATTCTCTTGGTGCCTAGACTAAGTTGCTTATGGAGCCTTAGTATACTTTATCATACGCCCCGGTTGCTTTCTTTTCTTTGGAGAAGGTATGCAATCCCTTTCCCTCTGTTTAAGCCTTGGGCTTATCCCTAAGTGGTTTTTTCCGAATTTATTTTCGATAAAACTATACTGGGGTGTTATTGTACCTTCCTGTTCCTGTAGTATGGTTCAAAGAGGGACAGAACAACAGAGTTTTTTAGTCTGAGTCTGTGTTTGTCTGGCTTGGGGCAGAGTCTCCCTCGCTGGCCTGACACAGACAAAAAGGGGGCTTAGCCTCCTTAGGTCACTACCGAAGGTTTCTGTGGATATGATTCCTTCTTTTGTGATCTACCAGACTAGTCCTTGTTGCTGTTCTCAGGGGAAGATGAGTTTCTTTCCCTGGGAGTAGCAACACCTTCCTTGCTTTGGTGCTCTGGGAGCTGGCAAGTATTGCTGGCCTTCCCCCTTAGATCTCCCTTAGGCTAAGATAAGTTTCTTGGCTGCGGGTGATCCGTCACTAAAGCAAGGTCGGTAGGACCCTCTTGTCCCTTCCCTCTCTATCTCCGTAATGGCCTAGCCATTACAGTACTGTACGTCGTTCTACATCTGGACCTAGTAAAGGTTAGGATGTGGAATTGACTCAGCCCCTTGCCGGCCAACAAGGGCCTTATATTTTTGAGTGCTGCCCGGACCACCCTTGGTCCCTCTTCCATGCCTGCTTGTAGAGCCAGACGGGATTGGTCAGGAAGCCTGAATTAGATTCTCCCCTTCCTTATATGCACTCTTTCGGATTGCCGGGCTTGGAGGTAGTGTACACTCTTATCCCGGTATCCATTCTATTTTTCTTCTAGTGCTGTACCCGACCCGGCTCCCGGCATATGAGGCCGGCAGCCGGGCAGGTGTAGTCCTCTGGTTCTTTTGCTGCCGGCTGGCATCGGTCTTGTACCTTTGCCGGCCGGCTTATGTCAGCCCTTGTCTGCCGGTCACCAAGAGTGTGGCCGGCAGCTGGGTACTACCTTGTGTAGTTGCCGGCCAGCAGCCATTGCCGGCCGACATTGGCTGTTACCGGCCGGCAATTGCTGCCGACCGGCACATGCATTTGAACCAGAGTGCTGCCGCCTTATAGCTGTTAAGTAGTATACTTTAAAGCTAGTTATGGTGTGTGCCGGCCGGCACGTATCCCCCTATACTGTACTAGTATTCTTCAGTATAACATATACAGTAAGAAGAAAACTATGGTAAGGGTGTTGGTACAGCACTGTGTTCTAACACTTTTGTGTTTTCTTGCACAGTCCTTTGCTGTTGCCCTACAGATAGGAAAGTGAGTTCTTTCCTGTCTATTATCCAGGTTTTTAAAATCATTGCTTAGGTGTGAGCTCCACCTGTTTCCTCTGGAAACTTTGCATTGGTTACTCTAGAAGAGATTAACCATTTGATTTTATTATCTGGAAGGCTGCAGCAATGGGTTGTGAGGGAAACACAAGTGTGTGTCTTTCCTTTCTGAATTGTTATGCTATACTATGCATATCCAGTGATACATAGTTCACTTGATACTCATGGAAATTTCTTCTCTTTACAGAAGGACACTCCGAAGTGCGGAAGTGCTTTCTGCAACGTCCGCAGCAAGAACCTCTACGGACATGAGTTTTGTAGGAGACACGCAGCATACGCTGTCTCCAGGGATGATATCCGGTATTGGGACCCTCAGGTATGTACTGTGTGCACTAACCTGATTACTGAGACCTTTGATTCCCCTAGGACGGAGGAATCAAGGGATATAGCTAGGAAGAAGCTTCGTACCTGGGTAAGGGGCTTCCAAAAGAACACTTCTGGCCCTTATCTTCCAAGTGAGAAGATGAGGGCGTATCTTTTCCCTAAGGCATCAGCTGATGCAGTGATTCCCCAGCCTCAAGAGGAGACCCCCTAAGTTCAGATCCAGGTGGATGCTGAAGTCGCGGTCGCGATGCAAGACATCCAGTTAGATGACAGGATGTCTGATGTGGACGAGTGTCTGGAGGAAGACCTCCTGGCAGAAGCCCAGAATGAAGTTCAAGCCCCAGACGTTGTAGAGGTAGACGTCGACGAGGTGGTGGCTACTCCGGTTCAGATTCCGGAGCCTTTTCCCTCAACATCGGCCGGTCTCCCAGTAGAGCTGGGACAGGCCCTCTCTTCTATTGTTGGAATGATCCAACAAATGCAGAAGGAGAATCAGGAGAAGGCGGCTGCAATGGAACTGCGAATGCAGTGCCTTGCAGAATCACATGGGCCCCAGAAAAAGCTCAATGTGAAAGACCTTCCCTTGTACTCAGATGCTAACCCATGGAGGTATGCTGAGCACATGCCGATGACGACTGGAAAGATCGTCATCTCGGATAAGCTGGGCTCAGTTCCCCTGGAGGAGGTGGAATTCTGGCCCAGCAAGGCATCATATCTGGACTGTTATGTCCGGCTGAGGAAGGAACCAGCTTCAAAGGAGGAGACAGAGCCGAAGGAGGTCATAGTGATGGACCATGCTAAGGCTCAAGCTCTACTTTCATCCTCGATGAAAGAGAGGGGCTACTCTAACTCAAAGGTAGCCGCATTGAACAGGAAGCTCCCTTCCTTTGTGTCCTTGCCTACTAGAGCCTTCCCCTTTTTACAGAAAGGGTTTCTGGCTGTACTAAAAGCAGGCGAGGCCGGCAAGCCTTGCCCCTCCCTAGAGGAGTGTAAACCCTTGTCGCTGGCCCTGCCTATGGACCACAAAGACTGGAAGGACGTCCATCTTACGTTCTCAGTTGGAAAGTTGGAGGCTGATATTGCCGGACGTCAGTTCGGCGAGGACCTCCCTAAGCTGTCTGACTGTCTTTTGCGAAGAGAGTTCGTTACAAAAGAAAGACTGACTGCCTCAATGTCTCTTCAGACTACTCTCGAAACGATGGCAAGTGACTCCAAGGTCCATGAAATGTTCATGGTAGTGGCCAAGACTCATCTGGCCACAGTGACGAAGGACCTTTATGGCTTCGTCAAGGCAAGGAGAGCTTGTAGGGAGTTCGTGTTTACCTCGGCTACGGTGAGGCAAGAGCCAAGGAAACTAATCTCCTCCAACATTTGGGGAAAAGACCTTTTCCCTACCGACTTGGTCAAAGAAGTTGTTGATAAGGCCGCCTTGGAGAATAGAAACCTTCTCCAGAAGTGGGGCCTGGCTATCAAAAGAAAGTCTTCCCCGGATGAGGGTCCTCAACCAAAGAGGAAGGCTATGAGGACTAGGCTACCGTCTCGGCCAGCCAAGCCTGATAGACAGCAACAGCAACTGCAATTGCCATTGCCCCCAGTGCCCCAGATCGTGGCACAAACCCCGACCACTTTTCAGTGGGTACCCCAGGCCGTGTCGACACAGTCCACGGCATTCACCCCAGCGTTCGAAGGGCAGTCTACTTCCTTTCGAGCAAAGCCTAGAGGAGTAGCCAGAGGCTCGTCTAGACGCCCCTCAAGGGGAAGGGGATTCAGGGGTGGTCGTGGTCAGGAAGGCAAGACCTCAGGACGGCAGTTCAAGTGAGGTGATACCGGTAGGAGGGAGACTTCTGAAATTTCGGGATCGGTGGACCTTCGATCCCTGGGCCCACAGCCTACTCAAGAATGGACTGGGCGGGAGCTGGTACAGCACTCCACCCCCGTGCCTTCGGTTTTTCCAACACTCCACCCCCGTTATGGAGGAGTACGTTCAAGAACTGTTGGAGAAAAAAGGTGATCCGAAGGGTGAAGCCCATCAATTTCTAAGGGAGGCTGTTTTGTGTTCCCAAGAAAGACTCGGAAAAGCTCAGAGTCATTCTGGACTTGTCGCCACTCAACAAGTTCATAGTGAATTGCAAATTCAAAATGCTAACACTGCAACACATAAGGACCTTACTGCCCAAGAGGGCATATTCCGTCTCTATAGACTTGTCAGACGCCTATTGGCACATTCCAATTAGCCATCGACTCTCCCCCTACCTAGGGTTCAGGCCACAACAAAGACTATACGCCTTCGGAGCCATGCCATTCGGGCTAAACATAGCCCCAAGGATTTTTACGAAGCTTGGGAGCGTAGCTCTCAGACAATTACGCCTAAAGGGAATTCAGGTAGTAGCCTACCTGAACGACTGGTTGGTGTGGGCAGCATCCGAGACAGAATGCTTGCAAGCTTCCAGTCAAGTGATCCAGTTCCTAGAGTACCTAGGCTTCAAGATCAACAGAAAAAAGTCTGGACTTTCTCCATCTCAAAAGTTCCAGTGGCTGGGATTCCACTGGGACCTTTTGTCACAACGTTTCTCCATCCCGGCGAAGAAAAGGAAGGAGATAGCGGGTTCTGTCAAGAGACTTCTAGATTCCGAAAGGATATCAAGACGCGAGCAGGAGAGGGTACTGCGCTCTCTCCAGTTTGCTTCGGGGACAGACCCAGTGCTAAGAGCACAGCTAAAGGATGCAATCGGAGTTTGGAGAAGTTATGCATCAAACGCGCGAAGAGATCTGAGAAGACCAGCCGCTTCAGCTAAGTACTCTCCCAGGCCTTGGTCCCAAGCCGGACATCTAAAGAAGTCGGTTCTTCTTCAGCCACCTCCCCCGTCGGTGACGATTCACTCAGACGCCTCAAAGGAGGGATGGGGAGGTCACTCTCAACGGAAAAAAGTCCAAGGGACTTGGCCCAAGCTATTCAAGACCTTTCACATAAAACTTTCTAGAAGCTAGGGCAGTGCTCCTTACCTTAAAGAAAGTCTCCCCGTGTCACTTGATCCAC
The DNA here is from genome assembly GCF_036898095.1 of Palaemon carinicauda. Lineage (NCBI taxonomy): Eukaryota > Metazoa > Arthropoda > Malacostraca > Decapoda > Palaemonidae > Palaemon > Palaemon carinicauda. Next base: position 28,279,626 of record NC_090758.1, on the reverse strand, counting down.
ATAAGCTTGGTGATGGACAGCGAGGTAGTTGTGAGATACTTGAATCGACAAGGATCGAGGTCACCACCTCTCAACCAGGTGATGTTGGCCATCTTCCGATTGGCGGAAAAGAAGAAGTGGTACCTGTCGGCAGTTCACCTTCAAGGAGTCCGCAATGTGACAGCGGACGCTCTATCCAGGTTCACACCGATAGAGTCGGAATGGTCCTTAGACGCAGGATCATTCTCCTTCATTCTGAATCAGTCCCAGAACTGCAGATAGACCTCTTTGCGACGAAGGACAACAAGAAGTTGCCCCTGTACGTGCCCCGTACGAGGACCCCTTAGCGGAAGCAGTGGACGCGATGTCCCTCGACTGGAACAGATGGTCCAAGATTTATCTGTTCCCTCTTCACAACCTTCTGTTGAGGGTCCTCAACAAACTGAGATCCTTCAAGGGATAGCGGCAATAGTGGCCCACAAGTGGCCGAACAGCGTGTGGTTCCTCCTGGCATTGGAACTGTAGCTGAAGTTTGTACCGCTATCAGATCCAGTTCTGACCCAGCGAGTCCAGAAGTCAACTGTCTGCGCTTCATTACAGAAAACCCGGACCCTGCAGCTCATGATTTTCTCTCCCTAACTGTGAGAAAGCGTTTCGGGATTTCGAAAGCCAGCATAGACTTCCTTGAGGAATATAAGTGCAAATCTACTAGAAGGCAATATGAGTCATCTTGGAGAAAAGGGGTGGCCTTTTGTCAAGGCGAAGAATCCGCAGGAGATCTTGTCAGACTTCTGCTTATCTTTCTTCTCCACCTCCATGGTCAAGGATTGGCAGCTAACACGATTTCAGCGTGTAAGTCTGCTTTGACAAGACCCATTCTATATGCCTTCCAGGTCGACCTAGGTAACGAGATCTTTAATAAAGTCCCGAAAGCCTGTGCTAGGCTCAGACCTTCAGCACCTCCAAAGCCCATTTCATGGTCTTTAGACAAGTTCTTCATTTTGCTTCTCTGTTGAGCAATGAAGAGTGTGCCTTAAAGTATTTGACACAAAAAGTTATTTTCCTATTTTGCACTCGCGTCCGGGGCCAGGGTTAGTGAGATTGTAGCCTCTCGAGAGAGGCAGGTCGTGTTCAGTTCCTGGTTGGGGGAGAACTGAACCTGTTTCCGGATCCTACGTTTCTCGCCAAGAATGAGTTACCCACCAACAGGTGGGGTCCCTGGAGAATCTGCCCTCTGAAAGAAGATGCATCTCTATGTCCAGTAGAATGCCTAAAGGTCTATCTTCATAGAACTTCAGACTTCAAGGGTGGTCAACTAATCAGGGGAGAAACATCAGGCTCAAATTTATCTCTGAATCAACTCAGAGCGAAAATCACATATTTTATTCGCAGAGCGGATCCTGACAATACACCCGCAGGTCACGATCCGAGGAAAGTTGCCTCATCCTTAAATTTCTTTAATTGTATGGATTTTGAACATCTCCGTTCATACACTGGCTGGAAGTCTTCCAGAGTGTTCTTTCGCCACTATGCGAAGCAAGTAGAGGAACTAAAGAGATCTGTGGTAGCAGTGGGTCGCGGTGTTAACCCTACTGTTTAACTCTGCGAGGAACAGTGGTCTTAATTGGGACGATTAATTTCAGGGTGAGTGTGTAGTTACATGCTGTACTACAAACTAAGTGAGGGCACTGTGTTGCCCATGTAGACTGTTCCATTTCCGAAGGTGAACCTAGCATAAGTGCAGACATGTGTGCCGAGCGTTTCTAACGCTAATGTCATTGATTTGTAATACAGACTTTTATGACTTTGATACCTCGGTATCTTAAAAGTGGCATTTAATGTTTTTCTTTCAGACAAACAAGCTCTGTTTACTATCATACTTATGCTTAAAGTTTTGGGTTATCCTCTTCTTATGTATATATATATATATATATATATATATATATATATATATATATATATATATATATCGTGGTTAACTCTCTATTTATCGCCTGTCAATAAACTGGTTCTTGAAAACCTTGCGTCTCCTTCACCTGTGTCAATTTATTGGTATAATTGAGCATTCATTCTATGTACCTTATCTGGGATAATTCTAATAGAATTGTTCCTTTATGCAAGCTATGTTGCATTGGTTTTCCTCCTATACGGATATAAAACCTTTGTCCAATACAAGTATTGTGCGGAGAACTGGTCGATATTTCATATTGACGCAGTGGTTCTTTACAAACTATGCTTTACTTAATATAGGGCGAGACCACTATATTAGCTTGCCTGGTATTCATACATAGGTCTAGTAGGACTCTTCCCTGTAGGGGGCAGGAAGCTCTAACATGGTTTATAGTTAGTTGAAAAGATGTATAACGGTAACATCTTAGGTCTCTAGGTCTAGTCGACCGGGAAAAATTACATCTAGGGAGTACGGCACGTTCTGAGAATCCACAGATACAGTAATGCTCTGGTACACTTCCATCAGGACGACATGGCTTGAGCCCAAAAAACGGATTTTGAGCGAAGCGAAAAATCTATTTTTGGGTGAGATGGCCATGTCGTCCTGATGGACCCGCCCTTGCCTTTCTAAGAAAGGGCTGTAGGACACCTCCCTACATACAGTATCTGTAGCACCTCGTGTACGCTACAAGGAATACAGATGGCGCCAGGATTGGCGCCAGGCACGCATACGAATCGGAGGATAGGGAAGCCTTGGGAGCGGCTCCCCTTTTTCTTTCCCGAATTCATTTCTTGCCAATCCCTCCTACGAGACGAAATCTCTGTCCAGGATGCAGATTGCCATGTGGCGTGTCAAGAATACGTCCTCTGATATGTCGCGATATCCCTTTCACGAGGGATACTCGCTCCAGGAGTTAGAATTCTGGTACCTTAAGGTAAATTCTCTGGGAATATCGCTGTAGTTGTAATATACCCTAGGAAGCTACCCTATAGGAACTTCCATCAGGACGACATGGCCATCTCACCCAAAAATAGATTTTTCGCTTCGCTCAAAATCCGTTATATATATATATATATATATATATATTTACATATATATATATATATATATATATATATATATATATATATATATATATATATATGAGTTTTTATTTATTATAAATGCTATAATTAAAGCAGAAAATGATATATTACAAGAGAGAGAGAGAGAGAGAGAGAGAGAGAGAGAGAGAGATAGAGAGAGAGAGAGAGAGAGAGAGAGAGAGAGAGAGAGAGAGTGTTTATCCGTGTTTCATCATAATTATTTTTATTATTATTATTATTATTATTATTATTATTATCATTATTATTATTATTATTATTATTATTATAAGCGAACCTAAAACCTTTCAAACTCCGGTTGTTCAGTAACCACAAACACTTCTGGCCTTAACTAGTTCAAGAGTTCTTAGCTGTTCTTACGAGATTTTTACAGAAATAAGTTCTTTGTACTGAACAAATTCTAGTTGAAAACTTCCCATTTTACCTTTGATAGTACCTGTTCTTGTGTCAATAAAGTAATATATATCTTTACCAGGTAATACAACACTTACATTGCTTGGAGGAACAAATTAAAGCTAATTAGCTCCATCATTGAGGTTATGGAGGCCTGTTAGTAACGTCGTTGCATGTTGATAACCAGACTGGGGATCAAATCCATCCCAAACTGGTTAGTTCCTTTGGTCGCTGCAACCTCACCATACTTGGGAGCTAGGGAGGGAGGATTGGAGGAGCTCTCGTTGGTCTTAGCTTGGGTAGAGAGGGGGCCTGGGCGATAATCATAAGTACGACTATATATGGTCAGTCTCTCGGGCATTGTCCTGCTTGATAAGACAATGTCACTGTCCCTTGCCTCCGCCATACATGAGCGGACCTGAGACCTTTAAACCAACTGCTCGCAGTGATCTAGTGACTCCTGCTAACATTCGTTGGGAGGCGTTACTCTGAATGAGACACTGTCTTGGTCAAAGATGGAATAAGATAAGGTGAGTTTCCGCACATGGTGCTGGGAGCTCAGCTGTGCCCTGTGACGTCACCTGCAGAGTTCCAAGCGTTTATTTGACCGCTGCCTCTTTTTGGATTCTGAATATTGCATTTATGAAAGTAGGCTAATATTGATGTTAATATTAAAATAATATTAATATTAATATATTATTAATGTTAATATTAATATTAATGTTAATATTAATATTGATGATAATATTAATATAATAAAATGACAATGGAAATAAAAATTCACGTATGACTAAAGCTTTATTCTGAATATTTCATTAAAAATCTCAATACAATCATTCTCTCTCTCTCTCTCTCTCTCTCTCTCTCTCTCTCTCTCTCTCTCTCTCTCTCAATTGAATAAATTTTCAATATTACTGAAAATTTTTTAATCTATTTTCAGAGATTTGCTATAAAATTTTTCCCTCTTAGTTTAATGTCTTTATTCTAAAATTTAGCCTACTTCTAATAATAAAAAGCTTACTACCTCCTCGGGAACATCAATATTGGCGCCTTTAAATTTATCAATATGATATGAAACGGCTTTGACTCCTGGATTTAGAGCATCACCAAAGAAAATTTTAATAAATATTCCATTTCGTGTAGATTTTCACGTGATCACATGACCTATATAATACCTTTCTCTTTACAAGTGATATCCAGTTATCGTCTGTTTCATCTACATCAACTGAACCTAATGATTTATACTTATTTCTAAATTTAAAAGCCACGAACCCTCCCATCAAAGAACTTAACGACTCCCTTCCTATCAGTGTTGCAGGTTTTATCTCTGCTAAATCTTTTACTTGATTTTCCTGTCTCGGTCTCATTGTTAACAGGCAGAAGATGCTTCATGAGACACACAGAGATATATAATTCAGAGTCTAGATCATTGGGAGCAGCATTTAACCCTTGAGATGGAGCACTTATATTTAATCACTCTATAGTGACACAAGATGTACAGTAGCTTCATCATTATTACAAACATTAATATCCTGAACTCGTTAACTTTTGTCTCTACCCACTATGTATAACCATAGTCTATATTAAAATTCCAAATTTGTCGGATGATCATGGCAATGACTAATTTGACGTATAAAAGAAAAGAGATGTTCGACTATGTCTCAACATAGTCGTCTTGTCATCAAGAACTGTAATCCTTACAGTCCATGCATCATGTTATACGATAATCCTCTTACTGGAACGAAAACATTTTCACTTTCGTTTTAGCATTAATAACAAAATACAGCATCTTTTTCAACTTATGTGGATAGTTCGAGAAAGCACCTCTACCTTTCTTCACGAAAAACTTCATGTACGAGTTATTCAAGCCAAACCAACTAACAATTGAAGATATAAGATCAGATGTTCCATTACAAAACTGACTTTTAAATAAGCCTTTGTTACTACAAAATTTGATGGAATTAGCAACTGAGGAAGAGAGTAACTGATTGCTGTGTCTCACATTGATGTTTATAACCTCACACGTTCAAGTGACTCATTAATTTTGTAGGCTATTTTGAGATCATTTACTAATAAAGGTACGATTCTTGACAGATTTTAAGGTAATGATTTTATCTCCAACCTGAAAACCATAGTCTATGGATTCAATTTGAATTAAGTTGATTAGATGGGATGGATCTGCCAAGACGAAACTTGTGAAAAATTTCGAAGCAACAAAATTCTTTTCATTATAATCTGAAGTTCAAATAATAGTATTTATACATACAAAAATTTATTTTTGTAAAACTTGCTCTCTCTCTCTCTCTCCTCCTCTCTCTCTCTCTCTCTCTCTCTCTCTCTTCTCTCTCTCCATCGTAGCTAAAGATTCACTCTGATGACAAATATAATTGATATATGCATATATTCTCCTAATTTTTTAAGTGATCCTATTCATATACAGTTCTCGTAGTTGACCAAACTGCTGCATGCAACGTATGCCTAGTAAACGAAGCTAAAGTGACGAGATATTAGTGATAGGCTTACCTAAATCACAACACTAATTACATTATTATAAAGATTTTGTGCCAGTATGGCATCTTCTTTAAGACTTCGGACAGTCTAAGGGCAGCAATTGAGCAACTCGTGCCTAAGGTTTCTGGTAAAATCATTGGGTGGAAACGTGACGATCAAATTCGTTCAGATTTGGCATTGATACAATCATTTCTTTTTCATATATTCACCCACTTCTTACATAGTTCTGCATCTTTTAGGAAACGGTAAAATCTATTTTATTTTTTTTTTTCATCACCAACAGATATATTGGTCTTATAAGAATTGGAGCACCCTTATATGACACATATAATCAAGATGAATCTGTCAACACAAATGAAAACAAAAACGTCTGTGAAAAAAGAAAAACCATGGCATATCCCCCCCCCCCTATAGGTCGCATGGCTGAACTCTCCAGGTGACGTCATGTGCATGAGTGTAGAAAACGGGACCGCTAGGTAACTCACCTTATCTTATTCCATCTTGGTCTTGGTCCACACCAGGTTACTGCAGAGAGTCTGCAACTGGATGAGTTGTATTCAGAAAGAGAATCGAACTCCTGCAAATCTGAGAGCAAAGTGCTCATCTAAGGTGTGGTTTTGATAATTTTCAAAACCAAAAATAAAAGTCAATGACAATTCTGCTGTACTTACACCTGTCGAATTCAGGTGTTTTGTACTTAGAAATTAAGTTAACCCATATTCACCATCATAGCTATTTGGTGGTTTATTACTTGACATTCGACTAATGATTTTTTTCCCTCCATTAATCAAATGCCAAGAAACAAACTGCTAATTAGCAACGATGGTGAAGATGGGTTAATTTAATTTCTAAGTACGAAACACCTGAATTCGACCGGTGTAAGTACAGCAGAATTGTCATTGACTTTTATATTTCTTCGTGGCCAAATGGTAGTCACTGTCTCTACAAGTTTCCCGGACCAGGGTTCGATTCCCGGCCGGTCACAAACTCTTGTCTTTGAGTGATTTCGCCTGGGGCTCTGATCTCGAGGTCGTTAAGAGAATCCAAACATTAATGTATCAAAAATATATACGGGTGATTTGAATATGAAAAACACGTCTAAATGTGCCAAATTTATCATTAATCAAATGCCAAGTAACAAACTACCAATTAGCTACGATGGTGAAGATGGGTTGATTTCGATACTAAGTACAAAACACCTGAATTCGACAGGTATAAGTAGAGAAGAATTGTCATTGACTTAAATTCTTCGTGGCCAAGTGGTTTAGTCACTGTCTATACAAGCTTGCCGAAAATGGTTCGATTCCCGGCCGGTCACAAGCTCTTGTCTTAATGCGATTTCGCCTGGGGCTCTGATCCCGATGTCGTTGAGAGAATCCAGACATTAATGTATCAAAAATATATATGGGTTATTTGAATATGAAAAACACGTCTAAATGTGCAAAATTTATCATCTATCGAATGCCAAGTAACAAACTACCAATTAGCTACGATGGTGAAGATGGGTTGATTTCAATTCTAAGTACAAAACACCTGAATTTGACATGGATAAGTAAAGAAGAAAAGTCGTTGACTTTTATCTTTCTTCGTGGTCAAGTGGTTTAGTCACTGTCTACACAAGCTTGCCGACCAGGGTTCGATTCCCGGCCAGTCACAAGCTCTTGTCTTTGTGTGATTTCGACTGGGGTTCTGATCCCGAGGTCGTTAAGAGAATCCAGACATTAATGTATCAAAAATATATAGCATATTTGAATATATATATATATATATATATATATATATATATATTTACTAGTATACGAGACCTGTACAAATGACGGCGAAAGTTTTAAAAGATGTGCACACACTCACAGGTGAATTTAACCCTTTCAGCCCGCTTCTCATTTCCTAACTGACCTAAAACCTGCTGATGCATACGTTTGTTGGAGATTGTTTTCTCTTAGTTTATATCTCGGGGTACTGCTCTCATCAAGGTATGAATACTCCCTGTACCCCCTTCCAAGGGCCGCTAAAAGACCGAGTATTCATACATTTTGTAATGCCTCTCGGCGCGACCAAAAAAAAGCTATATTTACATATATATGCAAACACTTGTATTTTAATAGTTCCATTATCATCAGGATAGATGGTCACCAGAATATCAGCCGGGCTACCCCACCAAATTACAGCAGTTGCCTCTCAAGTAAACAGCTTAAATGTTCCCAGGCTGGGAGCAATTTGCAGCTATGCAAGTGCTAGGTTTGCGTCTTAATACTGTATTTGGTGCGGATGTGTATATACCAACAATATACAAACACTGTGTGTATTATACGTATTAAAACAAGTACTTAAGAAAAAAATAAGCTTGACGTTATAACCTTTGAACCCTATATCCCGGTTTAATTGTTGGGAGGGATCTATTCTCCCTCTGAACGAGAACATTTTTGAAGACTAATTGCTCCTTATAATGTTCTCTGCTGAAACCACGTTTTCAGTTTAGAAATATAAAGACAGAAGAGAAGGTATAGAAGATCCTCTGATTTTGCTTACAGAGTGTAGTAACAGTTCAGAAGGAATCTACTAGAGAGAGAGAGAGAGAGAGAGAGAGAGAGAGAGAGAGAGAGAAAGAGAGAGAGAGAGAGAGAGAGAGAGAGAGATCCGTGTGCAACCCCTCATACAGAAAAACAATAAATTTCTCGGTGTGTCCACCTTTCTGCGTAAATTAAAGCCCTCTAAATATCGCTTCCATCTAGACACACACGGATTATCCCTATTACATTTTCGCTCCCAATCAAATGGATAATAATTCAAAGTAATCATGGTATATCTACCTAGAGTCCACGGTTTATACCTTGGCTTCTATTTCATTGATGAAAAGTGGTTTAACAATACCTTTGTTGTTACTTATATATAAGAATGATATGAATAATTTAGTTTTAATAGAAGACATATTTTTGGTTTGTAAAACAATGAAAGCCTACGTGTAAGAACCTTAAATTTAAACCTGTCGTAGCCCAGTTTGATAAATGGACCTATATTTTGAGTTTTAGGATTGTAAATTAACTCCATTTGTTACATTCTCTTAATAGTGTATATAGCAATTTACTATATATATTGTCCAATCAAGTATAAGGTATAAGTTTGCAATAACAGTCCGTTCATCATCAATAATGGTTTGACCTTCTGAAAAGAATTCAGTTCTTTTGTTCCTGAAACAGCTATAAGTTTATCAATTGTTATAATAATGTGTAGGATGGTAGCTCTAGGTGTGGTAGATACATTTATTCCTATGCCTGGAAGCAATCACTTAATGCGTAGATCTCTAATATAATACTCTTTTTTATAGATATTGCTGTTGACCATTATGATACTGGGCAATGATAATGAGGCCTTCTGTCAAGGTATAAAGATCCTTTCCTAGATGAATTCTTTTGTATCCTTTAGGGGTCAAACAACAGTTTACAGAGTCTTTTGACCATTCTCTGGAGGAAAAAATAAAAACTATAAATTCTCCAAGATTTCTTTAGTTGGCCATTGAACGGAAAAGCATAAGGAAAAAAAAGAAAAAAGAGAAAAAAAGAGCCCCACACTCTCTCTCTCTCTCTCTCTCTCTCTCTCTCTCTCTCTCTCCTTCTTTCTGGGGAAGATTTTAAGGAGGCCAATGTGACCAATTATCCCTAAAAAGCGAAGCCGAGTAGTTTAGAAAACCTCTAATTGAGATTAATGGTGATTCCTTCGGAGATTACTTTAAAAATTCAGCGATTAATGGGACTTTGGCGGATTTAAATATCCACTATTGCATTTGAATATCCGAGGAATAATATTCACATATAATTCACTTAATTAATTAGTAG
>NC_090758.1:28258953-28269356 GCF_036898095.1 Palaemon carinicauda | reverse complement strand
ATTGGTGTGTGGTGGGTGGCTTTGTCTCCGCTTCGGCACGTCACGGGGTAGGGCGTGTATGTCCTACGGCATTCATGTCAGCTTCGGTTGACGTTGAATAGGCATCCTCGTCGTCAGGGGTGGAGGCGTTGATGGAGGTCTTGAAGTGGCTGTCCATAAGGGGCGTCGGCTTTGGTCATCAAGTCCTTTATGGGGTAAACTATCGACATTGGGTATGGCAGCGCGTACAGGTTCAGGTAAATGGCGTATCCAAAGGGGCACGGAGTAGGTTCACCTCACGAGGAGAGCCGTCTGCGGCAGGTTGGAAGGGCGAGCGATACTGGTCATTTCCCTGAGGGCAAGCGAAGCCCTTTGGTCCCCCAACGGTTGTTGCGAGAGCTGAAAAAGTTTTGCTAACAGGCGGCTGGCGACGGTGAGTACTGCTGCAGAAGGTATGTTTTGAGGGGTGTCATACGCTATTGGGGTGTCTCCTTGTTCACGAAGCCACTCGGATATTTCTGGGAAGGTGTTCTCGGGTATCGCCGCGAGAACATAATCCCGCTTTTGGTGGGCTGAGCGAGTTACGCCCCTGATACGAAAGTGGACTTCAGCGCGTTGAAACCAAGCAAACGCTTCTCCGCTGGCGAACGGTGAAAGTTTCAATGGAGCGGCCGCATCGCCAACTGCTGTAGTAGAAACTGTAGAGTCCGTCTCCGTCATAGTACCAACGATGGAGGGGCGAGGGGAGGTGGGGGGTGGAAGGCAGTAGGAGCGAGTCGACTTCCGGGGGTCACCAATGTGACGGCGCCGAGTAAGGGTGTTGAACTCAAAGGCAGACTGGAAACGACTGAGTTATATTATTGTGGAACACTCTCCTTATATACAAAACCTCAAGGCAACAGGACATAACAAGTTCACAAGACAGACAATATTACAGAGGAAAAACCAGACATGAATTTTCATGTTCGTTTTAGTGCGAGGGAAGAGCGAAGATACAAGCATAATATATACAAAAGGAATTATGTACAATTGTGTGAAACACGGTTGGTACAAAACTACTCGGCTTCGCTTTTTAGGATAATTAGTGACATTGGCCTCCTTAAAATCTTCCCCAGAAAGAAGGATAGGAGAGAGAGAGAGAGAGAGAGAGAGGAGAGAGAGAGGAGAGAGAGAGAGAGGGAGAGAGAGAGAGAGGAGAGAGAGAGGAGAGAGAGAGAGAGAGGAGAAAGAGAGAGAGGCTCTTTTTTCTCTTTTTTTTTCTTTTGCTTGTCCATTCAATGGCCAACTAAAGAAATCTTGGAGAATTTATAGTTTTTATTTTTTCCTCCAAAGAATGGTCAGAAGACTCGGTAAACTGTTGTTTGACCCCTAAAGGATACAAAAGAATTTATCTAGGAAAGGATCCTTATACCTTGACAGAATCATAATGGTCAACAGCAATATCTATAAAAAAGAGTATTATATTAGAGATCTACGCATTAAGTGATTGCTTCCAGGCATAGGAATAAATGTATCTACCACACCTAGAGCTACCATCCTACACATTATTATAACAATTGATAAACTTATAGCTGTTTCAGGAACACCAGAACTGAATTCTTTTCAAAAGGTCAAACCATTATTGATGATGAACGGACTGTTATTGCAAACTTATACCTTATACTTGATTGGACAATATATTTAGTAAATTGCTATATACACTATTAAGAGAGTCTAACAAATGGAAATAATGTACCTTCCCAAAACTCAAAATATAGGTCCATTTATCAAACTGGGCTACGACAGGTTTAAAATTAAGGTTTCTTACACGTAGGCTTTCATTGTTTTACAAACCAAAAATATGTCTTCTATTAAAACTAAATTATTCATATCATTCTTATATATAAGTAACAACAAAGGTATGGTTAAACCACTTTTCATCAATGAAATAGAAGCCAAGGTATAAACCGTGGACTCTAGGTAGATATACCATGATTACTTTGAATTATTATCCATTTGATTGGGAGCGAAAAAGTAATAATGATAATCCGTGTGTGTCTAGATGGAAGCGATATTTAGAGGGCTTTAATTTACGCAGAATGGTGGATACACCGAGAGATTTATTGTTTTTCTGTTTGAGGGGTTGCACACGGATCCCCCCCTCTCTCTCTCTCTCTCTCTCTCTCTCTCTCTCTCTCTCTCTCTCGTAGATTCCTTCTGAACTGTTACTATACTCTGTAAGCAAAATCAGAGGATCTTCTATACCTTCTTTTTTGTCTTCATATTTCAAAACTTAAAACATGGTTTTAGCAGAGAACATTATAAGGAGCAATTAGTCTTCAAAAATGGCCTCATTCAGAGGGAGAATAGATCCCTCCCCACAATTAAACCGGGATATAGGGTTCAAAGGTTATAGCGACAAGCTTATTTTTTTCTTAAGTACTTGTTTTAGTACGTATAATACACACAGTGTTTGTATATTGTTGGTATATACACATCCTCACCAAATACAGTGTTAAGACGCACGCCTAGCACTTGCATAGCTGCAAATTGCTCCCAGCCTGGGAACGTTTAAGCTGTTTACTTGAGAGGCAACTGTTGTAATTTGGTGGGGTAGCCCGGTTGATATTCTAGTGACCATCTATACTGATGATAATGGAACTAATAAAATACAAGTGCTTGCATATATATGTAAATATAGCTTTTTTCTGGTCGCGCCGAGACGCATTACAAAATGTATGAATACTCGATCTTTCAGCTGCCCTTGGGAGGGGGTAGAGTGAGTATTCATACCTTGATGAGAGCAGTACCCCGAGAGATAAACTAAGAGAAAACAATCTCCAACAAACGTATGAATCAGCAGGTTTTAGGTCAGTTAGGAAATGAGAAGCGGGCTGGAAGGGTTAAATTCACCTGTGAGTGTGTGCATATCTTTAAAAATTTTCACCGCCATTTGTACAGGTCTTGTATACTAGTATATATATATATATATATATATAAATATATATATATATATATATATATATATATATATATATATATATATATATATATATATATATATATATATATATATATATATATATATATATATATATATATATATATATATATATATAATTATATTTATAAATAAAAATATATTCAAATATGCTATATATTTTTGATACATTAATGTCTGGATTCTCTTAACGACTTCGGGATCAGAACCCCAGTCGAAATCACACAAAGACAAGAGCTTGTGACCGGCCGGGAATCGAACCATGGTCGGCAAGCTTGTATAGACAGTGACTAAACCACTTGACCACGAAGAAAGATAAAAGTCAATGACTTTTCTTCTGTACTTATCCATGTCGAATTCAGCTGTTTTGTACTTAGTATTAAAATCAACCCATCTTCACCATCGTAGCTAATTGGTAGTTTGTTACTTGGCCTTTGATTAATGATAAATTTTGCACATTTAGACGTGTTTTTCATATTCAAATAACCCGTATATATTTTTGATACATTAATGTCTGGATTCTCTTAACGACCTCGGGATCAGAGCCCCAGGCAAAATCACTCAAAGACAAGAGCTTGTGACCGGCCGGGAATCGAACCCTGATCCGGGAAACTTGTAGAGACAGTGACTACCATTTGGTCACGAAGAAATATAAAAGTCAATGACAATTCTGCGTTACTTACACCTGTCGAATTCAGGTGTTTTGTACTTAGAATTGAAATTAACCCATCTTCACCATCGTTGCTAATTAGCAGTCTGTTACTTGGCATTTGATTAATGGAGAGAAAAAAAATCATTAATCAAATGTCAAGTAATAAACCACCAATTAGCTACGATGGTGAAGATGGGTTAATTTAATTTCTAAGTACAAAACACTTGAATTCGACAGGTGTAAGTAGAGCAGAATTGTCATTAACTTTTATTTTTGGTTTTGAAAATTATCAAAACCACACCTTAGATGAGCACTTTGCTCTCAGATTTGCAGGAGTTCGATTCTATTTCTGAATACAACTCATCCAGTTGCAGACTCTCTGCAGTAACCTGGTGTGGACAAAGACCAAGATAGAATAAGATAAGGTGAGTTACCTAGCGGTCCCGTTTTCTACACTCATGCACATGACGTCACCTGGAGAGTTCTGCCATGCGACCTATAGGGGGGGGGTGAATATGCCATGGTTTTTCTTTTTTCACAGACGTTTTTGTTTTCATTTGCGTTGACAGATTCATCTTGATTATATGTGTCATATATGGGTGCTCCAATTCTTATAAGACCAATATAACTGTTGGTGATGAAAAAAAAACAAAAAATAGATTTCACCGTTTCCTAAAAGATGCAGAACTATGTAAGAAGTGGGTGAATATATGAAAAAGAAATGATTGTATCGATGCCAAATCTGCACGAATTTGATCGTCACATTTCCACCCAATGATTTTACCAGAAACCTTAAGCACGAGTTGCTCAATTTCTGCCCTATGACTGTCCGAAGTCTTAAAGAAGATGACATACTAGCACAAAATCTTTATAATAATGTAATTAATGTTGTGATTCAGGTAAGCCTATCACTAATATCTCGTCAATTTAGCTTCGTTTACTAGGCATACGTTGCATGCAGCAGTTTGGTCAACTACGAGAACTATATATGCATAGGATCACTTAAAAAATTAGGAGAATATATGCATATATCAATTATATTTCTCATCAAAGTGAATCTTTAGCTACGATGGAGAGAGAGAGAGAGAGAGAGAGAGAGAGAGAGAGAGAGAGAGAGAGAGAGAGAGAGAGAGAGAGAGAGAGAGAGAGTTTTACAAAAATAAATTTTTGTATATATAAATACTATTATTTGAACTTCAGATTATAATAAAAAGAATTTTCTTGCTTCGAAATTTTTCGCAAGTTTTCGTCTTGGCAGATCCATCCCATCTAATCAACTTAATTCAAATTGAATCCATAGTCTATGGATTTCAGGTTGGAGATAAAATCATTACCTCAAAATCCGTAAAAAATCGTACCTTTATTAGTAAATGATCTCAAAATAGCCTACAAAATTAATGAGTCACTTAAATGTGTGAGGGTATAAACAGCAATGTGAGACACAGCAATTCAGTTACTCTCTTCCTCAGTTGCTAATTCCATCAAATTTTGTAGTAACAAAGGCTTATTGAAAAGTCAGTCTTGTAATGGAACATCTGATCTTATATCTTTAATTGTTAGTTGGTTTGGCTTGAATAACTCGTACATGAAGTTTTTTGTGAAGAAAGGTAGAGGTGCTTTCTCGAACTATCCCCGTAAGTTGAAATAGATGCTGTATTTTGTTATTAATGCTAAAACGAAAGTGAAACTTTTTTCGTTCCAGTAAGAGGATTATCGTATAACATGATGCATGGACTGTAAGGATTACAGTTCTTGATGACAAGACGACTATGTTGAGACATAGTCGAACATCTCTTTTCTTTTATACGTCAAATTGGTCATTGCCATGATTATCCGTCACATTTGGAATTTTAATATAGACTATGGTTATACATAGTGGGTAGAGACAAAAGTTAACGAGTTCAGGATCTTAATGTTTGTAATAATGATGAAGCTACTGTACATCTTGTGTCACTATAGAGTGATTAAATATAAGTGCTCCATCACAAGGGTTAAATGCTGCTCCCAATGATCTAGACTCTGAATTATATATCTCTGCGTGTCTCATGAAGCATCTTCTGCCTGTTAACAATGAGACCGAGACAGGAAAATCAAGTAAAAGATTTAGCAGAGATAAAACCTGCAACACTGATAGGAAGGGGGTCGTTAAGTTCTTTGTTGGGAGGGTTCGTGGCTTTTAAATTTAGAAATAAGTATAAATCATTAGGTTCAGTTGATGTAGAGGAAACAGGCGATAACTGGATATCACTTGTAAAGAGAAAGGTATTATATAGGTCATGTGATCATGTAAAAATCTACACGAAATGGAATATTTATAAAAATTTTCCTTAGTGATGCTCTAAATCCAGGAGTCAAAGCCGTTTCATATCATATTGATAAATTTAAAGGCGCCAATATTGATGTTCCCGAGGAGGTAATAAGCTTTTTATTATTAGAAGTAGGCTGAATTTTAGAATAAAGACATTAAACTAAGAGGGAAAATTTTTATAGCAAATCTCTGAAAATAGATTAAAATTTTTTCAGTAATATTGAAAATCTATTCAATTGAAGAGAGAGAGAGAGAGAGAGAGAGAGAGAGAGAGAGAGAGAGAGAGAGAGAGAGAGAGAGAGAGAGAGAGAGAGAGAGACAGAATGATTGTATTGAGATTTTTAATGAAATATTCAGAATAAAGCTTTAGTCACTCGTGAATTTTTATTTCCATTGTTATTTGATTATATTAATATTAATATTATCATTAATATTAATATTAACATTAATATTAATATTAACATTCATATTATATTAATATTAACATTCATATTATATTAATATTAACATTCATATTATATTAATATTAACATTATTTTAATATTAACATCAATATTAGCCTACTTTCATAAATGCAATATTCAGAATCCAAAGAGAGGCACGAATAATAAGGCTGGTTGTACAGGACCGCTGTCAAATAAACGCTTGGAACTCTCCAGGTGACGTCACAGAGCACAGCTGAGCTCCCAGGACCATGTGCGGGAACTCACCTTATCTTATTCCATCTTGGACCAAGACAGTGTCTCATTCAGAGTAACGCCTCCCAACGAATGTTAGCAGGCGGCACTAGATCACTGCGAGCTGTTGGTTTAAAGGTCTTAGGTCCGCTCATGTATGCCGGAGGCAAGGGACAGTGACATTGTCCTATCAAGCAGGACAATGCACGAGAGACTGACCATATATAGTCGTACTTATGATTATCGCCAAGGCCCCCTCTCTACCCAAGCTAAGACCAACGAGAGCTCCTCCAATCCTCCCTCCCTAGCTCACAAGTATGGTGAGGTTGCAGCGACCAAAGGAACTAACCAGTTTGGGATGGATTTGATCCCCAGTCTGGTTATCAACATGCAAGGACGTTACCAACAGGCCTCATTAACCTCAATGATTGAGCTAATTAACTTTAATTTGTTCCTCCAAGCATAGTAAGTGTTGTATTACCTGGTAAAGATATATATTACTTTATTGACACAAGAATAGGTACTATCGAAGGTAAAATGGGAAGTTTTCAACTAGAATTTGTTCAGTACAAAGAACTTATTTCTGTAAAAATCTCGTAAGAACAGCTAAGAACTCTTGAACTAATTAAGGCCAAAAGTGTTTGTGGTTACTGAGCATAATCGAGAAGAGTTTGCAGGAGCAATTGCTTGTCTAAGCTAGTTTCTTGTTTGAAAGCTGGCCTTTCCATCATGTGACTTTATTGACCAATGATTGTCGTATATGAATTAATGTCGTAAATGTTGAAAAATATTTTTTAAAAAAATCACCGTTTCTTTTATTCTATATGGATAGTTTTTTTTTGTGAAACGAATAGTACCATTTTTTCCAGAAAGGTTAAAATATAGAATTTCATTTGCTGTTTCGTATTTTTCTCTAATATTTTATGGCATTTTTTCATTTCATCGCTTTTCGATATGTGTAACTTGGCCTTCATTTAAAAAAGAATAGCAAGTGATGATATTTCTTACATTATTATTATTATTATTATTATTATTATTATTATTATTACTATTATTATTATTATTATTATTATTATTATTATTATTATTATTATTATTATTATTATTATTATTATCGTTAAAGCTACAAACATAGTTGGAAAAGAAGTTACTTATATATTCTAATCACTTTCCCCTATGACCAGGGTTTTAGGTTAGCTAATAATAATAAAAATAATAATAATAATAATAATAATAATAATAATAATAATAATAATAATAATAATAATAATAATAATAATAATAATAATAACAATAATAATAATAGTAATAATAATGATGAAACACGAATAAACTCTCTCTCTCTCTCTCTCTCTCTCTCTCTCTCTCTCTCTCTCTCTCTCTCTCTCTCTCTCTCTCTCTCTCTCTCTCTTGTAATATGTCTTTTTATGCTTTAATTATAGCATTTATCATAAATAAAAACTCAATTATATATTTATATATATATATATATATATATATATATATATATATATATATATATATATATATATATATATATACATATATAAATATATATATATATATATATATATATATATATATATATATATATATATATATATATATATATATTTATATATATATATATATATATATATATATATATATATATATATATATATATATATATATATATATATATATATATATATATATATATATATATATATATATATATATATATATTAATTAGCGTTATTGTCGAAACACATATTCTCCCCTATCTCTCTCTCTCTCTCTCTCTCTCTCTCTCTCTCTCTCTCTCTCTCTCTCTCTCTCTCTCTTCTTTTCCCTTAAATCATCGGTTTTCCCTCCAGATCCCATTCAATGGAGACGAGTCAGGCTCCATTAGTGCCTATGGTGGCGTAATGGGGTCCACTGTAAACAGCGTTGATCGCTAAAGAATTGGATCCTCCAGGGCCTCAGAAAGATTTCATCTGTTACGATATTGACTTAATATTTTAGGTGGAGAATCAATTGGAATCCAATCTTCCATATACTGCATCACAATCACCTGTACTGATAAGATACAATCGTCTAGTAATTGATCTTATCCTTTTATGAATGTGTTGTAGAGAAACTAGATGAAATATCAAGATAAGACAAAGGGAGATAGTTATCTTCAGCTCATTTCATATTGTGACGTTGAGAGGTACTATTGTCGCAACTCTAACTTTCCAGACTAATTCTTCATCCTGTTTGTCTTCCTCTTAGAGTTTCCATACTCTCAACCAGGTCTTGAGTGATGTCTTGGGAATCAGAAGTCAGAAAGATATCAATATTTCTTTTGTGTTTCGATTCGAGGTTGGCCAAAACTATATGAAGGATTTTTAAGCATTAATTTATTTTATCATTGTGTTTCTATCACGGATTTTTTCTTTACAATGTATTCATTACATCATAAATCGACTGATTTTAATTAACACATAATCATGAAGTTTATAGATTATTCAAAAATACATTTGATTAGTTATCTAGTCATTATTTGATATCAATGAATGTTATAAAACTACCATAGGTAAATTAAGTTTTAATTACTAACTTGAAATGTATATCATAAGAATTGTGTTATTTATTAATTTCCAAATTCACTCCCGACAAAGTAAAAAAAAAAATGGATAAACTTATAAACTATATTGTATTTCTCAGATGTAACGAAACTCAATTGTATTGTCGTTTGATTTTGTTATTATATGGGTCCATGGACTATAATATTTGTATTACAGCATTAGCACTATATCGTTATCTCTACTTGCATGCGCACTTGGTCGATTTTTTTTTTTCTTAGGTGGATTATTTGTGATTATATCATGTTACTGGTACGATAGATATGATCAAAACTAATGGGTGTGTTCGTGAAGTTATAAAAGTGTGCCATACGATTATCAAATAATATAAAATAAAGGTCTTCCTTTAAGTTCCTACCCGTATCTCTGTATTTGGATCCATAATATTATCAAATAATACCATTCTATTCTTTTATTCGCCGTAAACTATTATATTATTTTTATTTATGAGTTTCCAATAATTATCACTTACTTATTTGCTTTCCAGAAAACTATTCATAGTTTTATATTTTTTTTATACTGATTCAATAAGAAATATTACAAAGTGGCTTTTAATTTAGCTTTAATTATATAACTTCATCTTTTACATCATTAATTATAAACGGGAAGAGATATAATAATAATAATAATAATAATAATAATAATAATAATAATAATAATAATAATAATAATAATAATAATGATAATGATATTAATAATAATATTATTTATAATATTAATAATAATACGGTATCTATGGTTTTAAAAAGCAAGGACGTTAAAGTAGGGTTGAGATTCATTATCTTGAGCGTCACTAGAGGTCATTACACACACTAACTACAAGGTGGACAAATCCATTGTACGAAATGATAGAGGAAGAGTGGTTATTTTTTATTTAGATGGCTATTCTTACTACATATGCTTATCCTATTATGATTATAATAATGCATATATATATATATATATATATATATATATATATATATATATATATATATATATATATATATATATATATATATATATATCAGAGCATTATGCCGCTAATATATTAAGTAAGTTTGATTGTTTATAAGAGTCTTTTACATAAAGTGCACCGTATTTTTTATCCCCGGTGGTAGTGGTGGCACCCAAACATGACGTCATTCCCTTTCCAAGGATCCCTCATCATGCACGTTTCCCTGTTATGCCAATAGATGGACTCAGCGTGCACTTTTTG
>NC_090758.1:28246453-28248953 GCF_036898095.1 Palaemon carinicauda | reverse complement strand
ACGAATTAGTCAATGTGGGCAGACAAAGTTACCAACCTATAATAACAGCATTACACTTGTATTTTAATTAGCGGACTAATTCGTCCGCTTGGGCAGTAAAGGGTTTAAAGCCATCTTAATCGATTTATTTCATACAAAGGTCACATAAATTCAAATAAATCCTATATTATGATACTTATGATCAAATCAAATTTACATAATAAATATTTACGTTAATGCATTTATTTCTTAAATATCAGTTTAGTATCAACACAAAAAACTCTTGGAAAATAGTAAACCATTGTCAGTCAATCATATCTTTTTAAATCGTATATATTGATGACAGCTAATATTCAATCGAGATATGACATCATCAACAGCCAATGGGAAGAGAGGGGGAATTAAAACCAGTCATATGTCCATACAAGGTTGATATATGAGTAGAAAGTACAAGGATTAGACTAATATGAAACAATATCATAAATGAGAAATTTAACTTCAGGAAAGATAACGGTTTTTTTTCCTAGATAATAAACAGGATTACCACTGTAGAACAAAAACCTTTTGTTAATCTTTGTCTTCGTGTATAAGCCGGATCTTCAACCGAAGGTGATACGAAGATTTAAGATGAAATGTCATAAAGAAAAAAATTCTTTTTCAAAATCTGTTCAATGGAATATTGTTCTTGGTTTTACTTGTTTTACTGGTTTTGGGTTTAAATCCAACCCTCCACTGAAGTCGAGTGAACTACTTCTTGGCCGGGTCCATATCAATTATCTAACGAAACATTTTCATTATAACTTATACAATTCCTTGATTCTATCATCTTCTAAATCATATGGTCTTGTGAAAAGTAATGTCTTTAGTTTATTCTTAAATTCAATTGCTACTTTTAGGTCCTTCATTTCAGTTGGCATTTTTATTATAATGTCTAGCCGCACAGTAGCTAAAAGCCCTTTCACCAAAAATACTATTGGTTCTTGGTTCAAATAGTCTATGTTTGTCACTCATGTGTCTTATGGTAACATTTGTTTCTAGTTCTAGTTTGTTCAGGCACTCTTTTAGATATTTTGGTTAATTCTGGCTCAGTATCTTAAACGTTAGTAAGAGTAGCTTGTATTCAATTCTCGCCTTTACCGGCAGCCAGTGTAATTTGATTAGTGCAGGGGTAATTCTATCCCTATTGCGTAGTCCTTTTATTAATCTAGCTACTCTGTTTTATACTCTCTGAATTTTCTTCAGCTGATAATTTGGTAAGCCATAGAACAGTGAGTTGCAGTAATCAATTCTTGAAAATATGTGAAGATTAATGAGTATGGTCATAGATTTTTCACTGAAGTATTTACTAATAAATGCTGTGTTTTTAGCGTGATAGTTACAATTTCTTACCAAATTATTTATATGTTCATTCATTGTCAGTCTATCATCCATGATTACTCCAAGATTTCTGACGGATTTCTTTAGGTCAATGATCGATTGACCTGTTTCCATTCTTTGGAAGCATTCGATTTTGTTTATATCTTTTTCATTTCCAAAAATAATATATTTTATTTCATCTTCATTGAGCTTGAGCTTTTTTGTTAACATCCAAGCTTTATTGTCATGCATTATTTCCTGTATCTTTCTTTTAGCTTCATCAACTGATGCCATTGGGAAATAGAATTGTTTATCATCAGCGTATATTTTAAACTTAACTCTCAGAGTTTCAAGTATATTTGCCAGTTCAATCGTGTAAATTTCAAACAGGAGAGGACCTAGTACACTGCCTTCAGGCACCCCTTTGGGTAGTTTTCTTGTCTCAGATTTAACATTTGATATTACTACTTTAACTTTGCAGTTTTCCAGATAACTCACAAACCAGTCATATGCTCGTTCTACGATGCCCACAGCTTTAAGGTCTTCCATCAGATATGTATGTTCCACAGTATCAAATGCTGCACTTAGATCTAGCATCACAAGAATGCAACACTTGCCATTTGTTATAATTTCTGTTAGGTCATTTTTAATCGCTAACACTGTTGTTTCTGTGGAGTGATTTTCTCTCTATATAGATTGATCATCAGGTATAGCATTATATTGCTTCAGATACTTCTAGGTTTGTTCGTGTACAGCAGTTTCCATAATTTTCGAAAAATATGACAGATTTGATATTGGCCTATATGAACTTGAGCTGTCTATATCACCCTTTCCATTATAGACATGCTTGATACATGCAACTTTCTCACAATTAGGGAAAACTGCCTGTGTTACACTCATATTTACCATGTTTCGGTAGGTCTCGTAGTATGGTGAAATTTTCTGCATGTTTTACATCGGCAATTGGAATGGGGTCATTTCCGCAGTAGGTTTTATTTAATTTCTTTATTATTCTCATATAATAACTATGACTTAACTCTTTAAATACCCTTAGCTTACTTACACCTGTTGCTAATATATTCCTTCGTTCTGTTGTGCCGATGTTGCGAAAACTGGAGCATATTTGATTTATTTTTCCTTCAAAATAATCAATGAAATCATTTGC
>NC_090758.1:28229545-28237045 GCF_036898095.1 Palaemon carinicauda | reverse complement strand
TATTAAAACCAGTCATATGTTCATACTAGGTTGATATATGAGTATAAAGTACAATGATTAGACTAATATGAAACAATATCATAAACGAGAAATTTAGCTTCAGGAAAGATAACGGTTTTTTTTTATCCTAGATAATAAACAGGATTACCACTGTAGAACAAAAAACCTTTTGTTAATCTTTGTCTTCGTGTATATGCCGGATCTTCAACCGAAGGTGATACGAAGATTTAAGATGAAATGTCATAAAGAAAAAAAATTATTTTTCAAAAAACTCTTCAATGGAATATTGTTCTTGGTTTTACTTGTTTCACTGGTTTTGGGTTTAAATCCAACTCTCCACTGAAGTCGAGTGAACTACTTCTTGGCCGGGTCCATATTAATTATCTAACGAAACATTTTCATTATAACTTATACAATTCCTTGATTCTATCATCTTCCAAATCATATGGTCTTGTGAAAAGTAATATCTTTAGTTTATTCTTAAATTCAATTGCTACTTTTAGGTCCTTCATTTCAGTTGGCAGTTTTTTATAATGTCTAGCCGCACAGTAGCTAAAAGCCCTTCACCAAAAATACTATTGGTTCTGGGTTCAAATAGTCTATGTTTGTCACTCATGTGTCTTATGGTAACATTTGTTTTCTAGTTCTAGTTTGTTCAGGCACTCTTTTAGATATTTTGGTTCATTTTGGTTTAGTATCTTAAACGTTAGTAAGTGTACCTTGTATTCAATTCTCGCCTTTACCGGCAGCCAGTGTAATTTGATTAGTGCAGGGGTAATTCTATCCCTATTGCGTAGTCCTTTTATTAATCTAGCGGCTCTGTTTTATACTCTCTGAATTTTCTTCACCTGATAATTTGGTAAGCCATAGAACAGGGAGTTGCAGTAATCAATTCTTGAAAATATGTGAGGATTAATGAGTATGGTCATAGATTTTTCACTGAAGTATTTACTAATAAATGCTTTGTTTTTAATGTGATAGTTACAATTTCTTACCAAATTATTTATATGTTTATTCATTGTTAGTCTATCATCCATGATTACTCCAAAATTTCTGACGGATTTCTTTAGGTCAATGATCGATTGACCTGTTTCAATTCTTTGGAAGCATTCGATTTTTTTATATCTTTTTCATTGCCAAAAATAATATATTTTATTTCATCTTCATTGAGCTTGAGCTTTTTTGTTAACATACAAGCTTTAATGTCATTCATTATTTCCTGTATCTTTCTTTTAGCTTCATCAACTGATGCCATTGGGAAATAGAATTGTTTATCATCAGCGTATATTTTAAACTTAACTTTCAGAGTTTCAAGTATATTTCCCAGTTCAATCGTGTAAATTTCAAACAGGAGAAGACCTATTACACTGCCTTCAGGCACCCCTTTGGTTAGTTTTCTTGTCTCAGATTTAAAATTTGATATTACTACTTTAACTTTGCAGTTTTCCAGATAACTCACAAACCAGTCATATGCTCGTTCTACGATGCCCACAGCTTTAAGGTCTTCCATCAGATATGTATGTTCCACAGTATCAAATGCTGCACTTAGATCCAGCATCACAAGAATGCAACACTTGCCATTTGTTATAATTTCTGTTATGTCATTTTTAATCGCTAACACTGTTGTTTCTGTGGAGTGATTTTCTCTCTATATAGATTGATCATCAGGTATAGCATTAGATTGCTTCAGATACTTCTAGGTTTGTTCGTGTACAGCAGTTTCCATAATTTTCGAAAAATATGACAGATTTGATATTGGCCTATATGAACTTGACCTGTCTATATCACCCTTTCCATTATAGACATGCTTGATACATGCAACTTTCTCACAATTAGGGAAAACTGCCTGTGTTAGACTCATATTTACCATGTTTCGGTAGGTCTCGTAGTATGGTGAAATTTTCTGCATCTTTTACATCGCCAATTGGAATGGGGTCATTTCCGCAGTAGGTTTTATTTACTTTCTTTATTATTCTCATATAATCACTATGACTTAACTCTTTAAATACCCTTAGCTTACTTACACCTGTTGCTAATATATTCCTTCGTT
Source organism: Palaemon carinicauda (assembly GCF_036898095.1). Taxonomy (NCBI): domain Eukaryota; kingdom Metazoa; phylum Arthropoda; class Malacostraca; order Decapoda; family Palaemonidae; genus Palaemon; species Palaemon carinicauda. The sequence continues at coordinate 28,234,995 of NC_090758.1, read as the reverse complement.
CTGTTGTGCCGATGTTGCGAAAACTGGAGCAGATTTCATTTATTTTTCCTTCAAAATAATCAATAATATAATTTGATAGGCATTTAGGATCATTAGTTATGTCAGACAATACTATTTCTGTCTTTAGACCTAATAGTTTCTCTAGATTCTTATGTCTTCTCCGTTGGTAATTTTCATTGCCAACTTTTTTTATAAGAGGCCTTTTTTTTAACTAAGATAAGGTAATTGTAGCGATTTCTAGCTGATTTGTAATGTTGTCAGCTTTCATTATTTCTATTTCTTTTCCATTTATCCTCCATTTTCCTTTTTTTCATGTAATTCATAATCAAAATAATTCGATTTTTCTTTAATTTTGATTTCTGTTTTTTTTTCCGGGCACCTATTATTATAATTAGTTGCAAGTATTATTTTACTTCTATCAGTATTACAGTTTACACAGGATTGTCTCTCTACTAGGGTGTGCTTTTCTTCACAGTTGAAGACTGGTGTTATTCCTTTTATATCTTCTAGGCTTTGTTCAATGAACAAAGTTGGTCTTAATTTTGTATGTGATTTCATTCTGTATTGCATTATTTGTTCTAACATCCATCTCAAAAGACATTAACTTATGCATTAAGGATATAGAGCAATTAGGTTCAATCTCCATATTTAGTAAGATGTTGTTTTTATTTATTATAACTAGATGTAGTATATAATTAGACTGAGCTGCTGGTTCAGACACTATGTTTTCAAGGTCATGGTTGTCAATCAATTCTCTAAATTCATTAACATATGGGTCTACTCTATCTTCAAGATTTAGGTTGAGGTCAACACATATAACTATATTTCCATTGTCATTCAATGTATCTAGTAAGTATCTACGGTAGGTTCTCCACTTAAGGAATCCACTGCAGAAAGATAGTTAATATCCCATACGTCAAAAAATATGTTAAACATTTGATCCCATATATGAGTTCCTTAGGACACCTTTTAAGAGGAATATTCTTTTACAATATTGTACGTATATGTTTCATACACGCTTATACAATGTAATGATATTGCTTTTTATCTCTCTCTCTCTCCCACACATATATTAGAAAAACCTGTTTAAGTCTTCCAACCATTGATTGAGATTGTTTGAGTTTTTGTGACATTTGTGTTCTCAGCTATTTGTATATAACCTAGTTATCTGCCGAATATAGGTTCGGTATTCACCTCACTTCTCTATAAGCATATAGCATTAACTTGTTAAAAAGATTTTTTTTTTTCGTACTGCACTAGCGTCCGGGATGATACAGTGGTTACATGTTTGCCTATCATTTGCAAGGCAGCAGATCGATCCCAGCCCGTGACCATAATTTAGGATGTTTAATGGTGAGGCCACTGCTGAGGTTGAAATTCACAGTGGGTTGTCCCGGTTTATGTTCTGGTGAGCATCTTTTTTCATGAAACTGGAACTAGAACCTGAGACCTTTGCATCTAAATATTTTAAAATATGAGATTTAAATCAAGTAAATCCTGAAGAAACTATAGCTTATAATTTGTTTCTTCCTAAATAAGCTGACTTCTCTGAAACAAATCTTCCCAATCCTAATTTCTCTTTAAAAACAAATGCAACACCTCCCCCTAAAGAAAAAATATACTCCTTCAAAAATATAAAACAAAAATAAACAGACCACACTTCCATATTTCCCACCAGAAAACTCAAATCTCTTACAAGAAAAAAATCAGATAAACTGACTTTAATTAAAAAATCCTCACATAAAATGACTTCTCTAAATAATTTTCCCCATAACTAATATTTCTTACAAAATCTCTGAGTTTTCTTTAAAATGGGGTCTATTAAAAAAAAAGGAAATTTTTTCTTCAACATTTCGCTCACAAAACTGAATTTCCTCAAATATATCCCCTCCACACACAAAAAAAAGGAAATAAAAAACATCTCTTGAAAATTTCCCGAATAAACTCAACAATTTCTGATTATGGAAAAATGTGCGTTGAGACAGTCATCCCTAACAAGTCTGGAAACTACAAAATATTTGGTAATTTTCCGCCGTATTTCATAACTTTCGTTTTGTCCCTTGACTTTCTGATGAGATTTCAATGCAAATTCGTTGCTCGTATTCATATGGTCTCTCTCTCTCTCTCTCTCTCTCTCTCTCTCTCTCTCTCTCTCTTCGTCTGTTATCTGAAATAATCAATCTTTTCCTTTAAGTATCATCTATTAGCGAAATTACTAAAAATGATAAATAAAATCTCATGGGGATGAAAAATGTATGGTGATATCACTTGTATAATGAAAATAAAGGGTTTTTTATCATATTGTTCAACACATAGGAAAATTGGTAGCGTTATTGAATTGTATAAAATATATTTCATAGTCCCAATATTACCCCAAAATACTAAACTGATTTTTACCTTTAATTAACAAAACAAATGTTTATTTTCTATTTATACACTCACCTATATATCTGTTACAAAGACAATAAATAATTCCTTCGTTATATATTATACTTCAATATTTTTTTTTCTTATCATTTCAGTAAGGATTATATTAGAATCATAGAGAGAGTTTTTGATATCAATTAGATATTATCTAATTCTAAAAAAAGTTTTATTTCTGTAGCAAAAACTATTAAATATCTACCTAAGATATATTCAAGTTGATAGATAAATTACAACTTGATATATCTCTATTTCCATAACTTTATTTATGTAGCATATAGATTTGTTCAATTCATAGATGTTGACTTAAATTTTCTTTAGGATTTGTGTCAAATTATCTTCTCAGAGTTTAAATGATGTTTTTGCAAATAATCAATAAATGTTATTGGCAATCCCATCACTGTGATATATTTGGGCATTTTTACCTTAAATCATTACAAAAATGAAAAACTTTCAATTTTCTATATTGATATATTCTGCCACACAAAGTGTCTTCTGCGTATATGTCACTTGATATATATATATATATATATATATGTATGTATGTATTCATATATATGTATATATATATATATATATATATATATTTATATATATAATATATATATATATATAATATATACATATATTTATATATATATATATATATATATATAAATATATATATATATATATATATGCATATAATCATATATATAAAGATATATATATATATATATATATTTATATATATATATATATATATATCTATATATATACACACACACACACATATATATATATATATATATATAATTTATATATCTATATATATATATATATATATATTTATATATAATATCTATATATATAGATATATATACTTCTATATATATATATATATATATATAGTTATATATATATATATATATGCATATAATCATATATATAAAGATATATATATATATATTATATTATATATATATATATATATATATATCTATATATATACACATATATTTATATATATATATATATATATATACATATATATATATATATATATATAATATATATAAATATGTATATATATATATATATATATATGCAGAAGAACCACAGGGAAAATGAAAATACGAAATATACTCTCAAGTCCTGACTAGTTTCGTGATACTTCTTCAGAGGACTGATTTATTGAGAGAGGTTTTTTTACATTTTATAGGAAAAGCAAACGTACGAACATACATATAGAGATTTAAAGAACAATGACGCTCCCTTACCAGCTACCTGGGCTTTAGTCATGTTTTAAGTGGGTGGAGTCCCCAAGCTCATTAGACACCTGCCAAAAAGGGTCATTTCTAGTGGCGGGTAAATTCTTGTTTTTCAGTACAGTTTATTTATATGAAAACACGTTAGCCTTATCTATATAAATACATAAGCAAAACATACACATACATACATATATATATATATATACATATACACATAAATATACATATATACATATATACACACACACACACACACACACACATATATATATATATATATATATATTCACACATACACATGTACATATACATTTATATACATACAACATTAATATCATAAACATATAATCATGTATATATCAATACTTATATCTAGCATAACACTATATAATGCCAATATACTTATGCATAGTATATAAAATAATTGTACCCTTTAATGAATGGTAGCTTATGTCAAAATATTAATTTTACAGCAACGTTAATTATTCACAATACATTCAATTCTACATTAAGTGGTTAATGTTTTTTTATATAGCTTACAAATCTCTTTGCATATAAAGGCGTCTAGTTTATACATTCCTTGACCAATATTCAAGTTGTTTTCAAAGGTTTCTTTTATGAAACTGGGCTCTATGAGGTTTCTTTCCACTAAGTTAGTCGAATGAACCAATTTCTTTGCACCTGACCAATTAATGGCGTCATTTTTATCTCTAACGGGAGCAAAGAGTGTATTATTATCTTGAGCATACCTGACACTTTTCTTATGTTGTTCAATTCTCTTTTCTAGGGCTTTACCAGTTTGACCAATATAGTATTTTTCACAAGCATTGCATGGAATACGATATACACATCCCTTGGTAATGTCAGGAGAATTCTTTATTAATGCGGTTTTTATTGTATTTTTACTCTTAAATGCTACATTTACATTGAAGTTTTTGAACAGTTCTTTAAAAAAAATTACAATAAGGTAGTACAAGTTAATTTTGTGTGTTGTAGTTTTTTCTGTTATCATTACCGAAAAAAGTCTTTTTTGCTGTTCTTAGGGCATCATCTAACACAATTTCAGGATACTTTAGTTTTTTTACCTATTACTCTAATCCCATTTATTTCTTCATCAATATATTCAGGGCTGCAGACTCGAAATGCTCTTAAAAACATAGAAGTAAATACAGATTCCTTAACTTTGTTGCCTTGGTTTGAGTAATAATGGACATATGCCGAGATATTCGTTGGTTTTCTGTATACACTAAACTTGAGACTATTGTTACATCTATGTATGCGACAGTCCAAAAAAGGTAGGGTACAATTATTCTCCAGCTCCATAGTGAAATTTATTGATGATACCAAACTATTCAATCTAAGAAAAAAGTTATCTAAATTTTCATTTCCTGGCCACACACATATTATGTCGTCAATATATCGGAACCATTTTACATTGTTAGGCATGATGTTATTTAAGATTCTGCTTTCAAAAAGTTCCATATATAGATCGCTCAATATTGGGGATAAAGGGTTTCCCATAGCCACACCAAGAGTTTGGGCATAAAATCTACCATTGAATTTAAATTTACAATCTTTTATACATAGTTTAATTAATTATATTGAAGTGTGTTTGGAGAATGGTAGATTCAATTATCTATTATCTAAGGTTTCAGGTTAAAATTCCAACATGTCATCAATAGGTACTTTAGTGAATAGTGAGACTACATCAAAACTGACAAGCCTACAGGTACTGTTAATCTGTACTTCATTCAGTTTGTTAATGAAGTCTACATT
>NC_090758.1:28222045-28224545 GCF_036898095.1 Palaemon carinicauda | reverse complement strand
GGACGGTGGCTCCTCAACATCCGGATCTCAGTATTGATAATGTTTCTTTAAATTTGTATGACTCTTCCAAATTTTAGGCGTGATTCTTGACAGCAAATTTACTTTTGAGAAACATATAAGGTCTGTGTCTTCTTCAATTGCACAAAAAATTGGCTTATTGAGAAAGTCTTTTAAGATATTCGGTGATCAATCTATTCTGAAGAAGTGTTTTAATTCTTTTATTCTACCTTGTTTTGAGTATTGTTCTCCTGTCTGGTCTTCAGCTGCTGATTCTCATCTTAATTTGTTGGACAGAAACTCACGGTCTATTAAATTTCTTATTCCTGATCTAGATATTAATCTCTGGCACCGTCGATCAATTAGTTCATTATGCATGTTGCATAAGATTTTTCATAACTCTGACCATCCTTTACATTCAGATCTCCCTGGACAATTCTATCCTGTTCGTAATACTAGGCAGGCAGTTAATTCCAATAGCCAGGTCTTCTCCATCATGAGACTCAATACTACGCAGTACTCTAGAAGTTTTATTCCAGCTGTTACCAAGTTGTGGAATGATCTTCCTAATCGGGTTGTTGAATCAGTAGAACTTCAGAAGTTCAAAGTTGGAGCAAATGCTTTTTTGTTGACCAGACGGACATGAGTCTTTTTATAGTTTATATATGACATTTTTGTTGTTGACGTTGTTAATAGTTTATATATGATATATCTCTTTTGACGTTACTTTTTTAAGAATGATTTATTGTTAATTTGTTCTCTTCAGTTATTTATTTCCTCATTTCCTTTCCACACTGGGCTATTTTTCCCTATTGGAGCCCCTGGGCTTATAGCATCTTGCTTTTCCAATTAGTGTTGTAGCTTGGATAGTAATAATAATAATAATATATATATATATATATATAATATATATATATATACATATATATATATATATTAAAATACACAATATTCCGTGTATTTATGATAAATAAAATAACCTACAATGTATGAAAATTAGAAGTTTATTTAGCTTTCAAAGGGACCATCTCCCTTCCTCATCAGAATACATTTTGTATTCTGAAGAGGAAGTGAGATGGTCCCTTCGAAAGATAAATAAACTTCTATTGTTCATACATTGTGTGTTATTTTATTTATATATATATATATATATATATATACATATATATATATAGAAATATATATATTATATATATATATCTATATACAAATATATACATATACATATATATATATATATATATATTTATATATATATATAAATATATATATATATATATATATATAAACATGTGTTACATATATTCATATGCACATACATATATATATAAATATATAAAATATATATATATATATACATATATATATATATATATATACATATATATATATATATATATGTATATATATATATATATATGTGTATATATGAATATATATATATATATATGTGTGTGTGTGTATACATATATATATATATATATGTGTGTGTGTGTGTATACACATGTATATATATGTATATATATATATATATGTGTGTGTGTGTGTGTGTGTGTATGTGTGTATATATATATGCATATATATATATATATATATATATATTTCTTTTAAAAGTTACTGCCCAAATGATTTATGTGTATTCTTTTCTAACTGCCGCTGCAAAACAAATTGTAAACCATTGCAGGATCTATGACAGGTGAATATATCCAGAACCTTTTTTATATGATTTTACCTCTTTCATTTTACCGAATAGGAAATCATTTCAATACATATAGCAAAATGAATAGATAATACCAGCTCGTTAATAACTCTAGTAATTACCCATTGTCGCAAGTGATTCCAATCATCTTCGTTATTTCTCTTAAACTGAATAATCTGGTTATATTTTTTCAAAAATATATATCGGAAATCAAGAGGGGGTGAAAAAAAAATATCTGCATCTTTTCATTGGTCATGTTAATGGACGATGTATGGATTTTCCATTCGATATTTAGGTTATAAAACAATTAGGTAAATAACTATACCAGACGACCAAACAGAAACGTCCAAAAATGAATATTGTTTTATAAAGATTATAAAACATTTTCATAACTATATATTTTCCAGAACATCTAACAAAATCACGATTTCTTCTTACATTGAAAATATCTCTTTATTCTTTCTGGAGAAAAAAAAAATATAATATTTGCATCGTTTGTGAAACATGATTGTATTTTTTAAACATTTTTCTCGGAACAAATATTAAATTAAAATAAATTAATATTACATATGTATATAAGGAATAAAATAAGTCAAAGCTGTATCTACATCCTATTTTAATAGGTAGAAATCTATATATACAGATTTGTATTATGTCATAACCTGAATGAAAGTAATTTATAACATGTAAAAAGTGTTACATGGATCATGTAAAGCAGATGTTATTTTAAAAATAAAATGATATTTCTAACATTTTATTTTCTTCTTCAAAAAAAAAAAATAAATAAAAAAAAGAGTTAATTGA
>NC_090758.1:28212045-28214545 GCF_036898095.1 Palaemon carinicauda | reverse complement strand
TAACATAGGACACTGTATTGAAATCGTTAAGATAATTTTCATCATATCTACAGGAAATGGAAATGTGATCAGAAATACCCAAAATAAACTCTCTCTCTCTCTCTCTCTCTCTCTCTCTCTCTCTCTCTCTCTCTCTCTCCAGAGCATTGTTTTTAAATTTCTTCTCCCAGAAGTCTGTTACCTTGTAAGATTTTTCAATACATTAACTTTCTTCTCTATTTAAGGTATACTCGAAAATATCTTCAAGATATATAAAGATAAAATTAAATTTAAATCATTTAATTAATACATACTAAGAGAGAGAGAGAGAAAGAGAGAGAGAGAGAGAGAGAGAGGAGAGAGAGAGAGAGAGAGAGAGAGAGAGAGAATGTTATGAATTTTTTATTCATAAATAGATAAGGAAGGAAGCACACAGAAAATAAAATATGTTGATAGATACATCTATTATTGAAGAAAAAGAGATTGTTGTAAAGTAAACTTTTAGAGAGAGAGAGAGAGAGAGAGAAAGAGAGAGAGAGGAGAGAGAGAGAGACGAGAGAGGAGAGAGAGAGAGAGAGAGAGAAATTTCTTTAAAATCACGGTCAGGCTGTTTCGATGTAGCCATTAGACTCCTAAATGTCCTCCCTTGGAACCAAAACTATCCTCTAGCAGGGAGATGAGCTTCGTAACTGATCCAATTAGAAGAGTTCATGAAAGAAAATAAGTGGTTTTAGGTTTGAACACACAATAGAGGACAAATTGAAAGCTATGAAGGTAAAATGAAGAAAATTAATGAAAAGGGGAACTGAAAAAAAAAAAGATTGGCATTATTTTTTAATATACAGTCAGCTCTCCTTATTCTCGTTGGTTAAATAACAGAGACAGGCGTGAATGCTTGCTGCTCTATGGTGGGTCCACTCTTAACCTACCAACGCACTGCCAGTGCTCATATGCAATCAAATAACATACCAGCAAACTGTACGTCATTACATTGTTTTCTTTTGGTCAAGATACTACCGTTATAGAGATATGGACTCCCCCTAAATGGCTATATATACAACTTCTCTCTTATTACGGCTCATTTTTTCTTTGCCTAAACATAAACCGAATAGTCTGACATATTGTTTTCCCATTCTTCTCGGTCTTCATACACTTGGCAATACTAAGATTACCAAACAGCTCTTAAAGAGCCCAAGAGAGAAATTATCTAATGAGTCATTATCGAAAAAAAATGCGTACTTGGCTGTCATAGTTGGAACTTCTAATAGTAGACATTTACAAGGCCGATTAACCATTAAATCTCTCTCTCTCTCTCTCTCTCTCTCTCTCTCTCTCTCTCTCTCTCTTTCATGATATGCTACCATACTTGTTTGTAGAGCCAGTATCAATAAATCAGGATATTCTTATAACTCCTATAAACACTACTTAATGTTTAACATAAATGTAATATATATTATGAATCAAACATGAGAGAGAGAGAGAGAGAGAGAGAGAGAGAGAGAGAGAGAGAGAGAGAGAGAGAGGTTTTAATACTTTCTAAAAGATGAATAGATATACAGTTTCAGAAATAGATTAATACAGCTCCCTATATTGCACATAATAAAATATCAATTTGAAAAAAAAAATTATAAAATAATCTTCAACCAATAACCACTAAAATTTTTCATCATTCACTCTTATCCACTTACTATATATTTCCATCTATGGAATATTCTTATATATGAAACATGAGTTTCTAAAATCAAATCCCTTTTTTTAGATTAAAATTTAGATAATTTTTTACATATATCTTCCACTTTTTGTTTTCCTTTTGCTATAAATTTTTTAAAGTATAATATAACAATATTTGATTAAAGAATTCTTTCAGTTGGGACCTCAATGTTTTTATACCTTAAAGAAATCTATCCTGCGAACTTTTTCTGTAGACTTTTACTATAGACTATTTATTTTATTGTTTCCTTACCTCACTGAGCTACCTTCCCTTCTAGATCCCTTGGGCTAATAGCATTCTGCTTTCCTAAATAGGACTGTAGCTTAACCAATTTTAATTTAGATAATAATGATAATAATAATAATAATAATAATAATAATAATAATAATAATAATAATAATAATAATAATAATAATAATAATACATACAGACATACATACATACATACACATACCAAGGCACCTCCCCTAATTTTTGGGGGGTAGCCGACATCAACAAATGAAAAAAAAAAAAGGGGGGGGGGGACCTCTACTCTCTACGTTCCTCCCAGCCTAACAAGGGACTCAACCGAGTTCAGCTGGTACTGCTAGGGTGCCACAGCCCACCCTCCCATATTATCACACCACAGATGGAGCTTCATAATGCTTAATCCCCTACTGCTGCTACCTCTGCGGTCATCTAAGGCATCGGAGGCAGCAGCAGGGCCTACCGGAACTGCGTCACAATCGCTTGCCATTCATTTCTTTTTCTAGCACGCTCTCTTGCTTCTCTCACATCTATCCTCCTATCACCCAGAGCTTTCTTCACTAC
>NC_090758.1:28203724-28206224 GCF_036898095.1 Palaemon carinicauda | reverse complement strand
ATCCTTCACAGCTCGCTTCCCTCGTCCTGGGACCTCGATGTTCTCACGTGACTTGTAGAAGGTAGCTGAAATTGAGATCTCAGGGGGAGTAGACTGGTATAGGATGGTGGGAGGGGGGGTGAGACTCTGGGTAGGGTCCCAAAACTCGTGGCATTTCGACCCATGCTGGCGGGGTCTGTTGTTATTGGAAAAAAGGTGGCGTAATGACCGCCATTACTAACAGCCCCCCATTTTAGCAGAGATTTTGTCCTAAAACAACAGGAGACAAGAACTCTGCAAGCAAGGTCTGAAGCCACTAGCCTTAATGATTCCTCCCTCAGTGAGTCTCACCACGATAATGGATAAATATCTAAGCTGCAATTAGGGTCATCATTTTACGGTATTTTGACTGTAAATTAACTTTAAGTGCCACATAGAAATAAGTATGCTGGCTGTGAGGCAGCAACTGAAAAAATTAAAAAATGCAAAATTGAAAATTAAAATGCAAAAGATGGTTAAAGTTAAGTGACCTAGTGCAGTGGTAGGCATAAAATTAAAGAAAATTGGCATATATGCAAAAAAGGATAAAATAAATACATGAAAATGAATTAAATACAAATAATGATGCCAAGATGGCTCCTCAAGTTTATCTACCTGGGGAGACACCGAGGCCAATAAATATTTTTTCATACAAACTAAATTTACCTATTGACTATGGCTACGCTATGGACATGGCAACTGTGCATTGGGCACTAATGCCGGGAGAACACATCTCTCACATACGAGTTCTTTAGGCGCTTGACCTTCCAGTTGTAGTTCTGGAGGTCTATGCCGCACCTCATGAGCCCTTTATTCCCATTACGTAGCTCAGTCAAGTAGTTTAGATGGTTATGGTCCGTTAGGAATGTCTGTGGGAAAACATGGTCAGCGCGATAGGAACCAAGGTGCTCAAGAGATGAGCCCATGCCTGAGAGTTCTTTCTCTTGAGTTTGGAGTTTTTTCCCATGTCTGGAAGAAATTTATGCTGCCATTTAAGTAAACTCCACAGTTGGGAATTCCTGCTTGCACCTGGTGAAGCCAAAAATGAATTAAGAGTATGGTCAGAGGTCGTGACTCCTCTGCCATGAAGTGGGAACCTTCGTCCTTCTGAAATGTGGCTAGGAAGCCATACCAATAGAAGAATTGTGTCAGTTCTGTGACACTAATGGATGGGATGAGTTGGAGCGAGGCCCTTAGCATTATTTGCTTATAGTTACCGGAGACTGGGCAAGGATGGCAGGATGCTAAGTAAGCCTTAACAATCTCGTGCAAGCCCAGCCAGAATTGATGCTGGATCATCTTGGTAGGACCTGTTACCCCAAAGTGTCCTCCCAGTCTCTCATGGGCCACGCCTAGCATCGACAAGCGGAGATTACAGGGGACAACTACTTGCCAGCACGAGACCTTAACAGGATCGTGAGAACCTCGGTTGATCTTAAGGGGCACCTCATCCTTTAGCAGGAACTCAGCCTTAAAGGGGTTATTCATTTCCACCTCATTTGAGTTGGCGGGTGCCCTGTTGTTTACCAATGTCTCATCCAGCAGTGGGAACCTGATGAGCTTTGTCTGGCTCCTTGGGGTCTCGGCGCTGATGGGTGGTTCGCCTCTTGCCTTTTCTGAGACCTCTGGCCTGGTGATTGAGATAGCCCTATTCCCAGGGATGTTCAGTGGCACAGTTTCACCCGGATTGAATTTGCGGGTACTCGGCTCAGACTCACGGTGGGAAAAGGGAGACCCCTGGCCCTCCTCTGAGGTCTCTGGCATGACGCTTGGAGTAGCCCTATCCCCTGTGGTGGAAAGTGGCACACCTTCACCAGAATTAATTTCTGGCGTACGAAGCCCAGACTCACTGCTGGAGGAGGAAGACTCTTGGGCCTCCTCACTTAGCCAAGCTACCTCACCAAGGTCAATGTCACCGAGCCAGTTGTCTTCCCATGCAGGTTGCGTCCTAACAGTTTTAGGCTCCGGCTTGGCAGCCTTCATGCACCTGAGGGGCATTCGCTGTACACCCTTCACGGGCTTTTGACCCAAGCATGAGTTGTAGCCCTCATGTGCAAGATCACTCCCTGCCCCCAGTCCGCACTTCTTGCTGAGCTGGGACGTGGTCACCTTCAGTTCCACTGTAGGGAGTTCCTCGGTGAACCCTTCAATGAAGTGGGTCCTCCTGCGATTGTCCTGCTGGACTTTGGCAACATTGGGTTGAGGTGGCAAGTGACTGAGTTGTGCCAATCGGGCGTCCATCTCCTGCATTCTAAATTCATGCGCTCTCTCTCTTTCATACCGCATCCTTTCTTGCTCTGTTCTTCTCCGGGCTTTGTCTTCATTCATGAGCTCCCGCACATACCTTCGCAATGCTTCTCCCTCATAGCCTTGTCTTTCTGCCAAGTCCACAAATGCACTGATTTCAGCAGCAGTCATTTTGCTAAGTTTTTGTGGAAACAGCGACAAGAAAAACTTAACAACACAAGGTACGATGTTGACC
>NC_090758.1:28193724-28198724 GCF_036898095.1 Palaemon carinicauda | reverse complement strand
GTCTAGGGTACCACTCATACACCAGCCTGTAGCGCCTAATAAACGGCTATGTTGTGCTACAGACCTGTGAGCCTGTGACCCATCTAAGTTATGTAAAGATAAACAAACAAAACATGGACATGACATTATATGATTTGCAACACTCAATACTGTGACCCTTCACAACAATTTTCAAAAATGCCTCTTCTCACTCCAGAGAGCGTCCTCACACTAGATGGCTTTGGGCCTTAAATTCACACATCATTAATGGACATGCACAAGTCAATGGTAACACCTTAAAACTAACCTCCACCAACAATACACACTAAAGTAAACAGAAATCAAAAGAACCCTTAACTACTCTTAACCAAAGACGACACCGAAGAAAAACCTGCAAATCAACACTTAATCCCAAATCAGTCACTGATGCGTGACAGTGCATCAGTGACAACATTACTTTTGCCTGGAATGTGTGAAAAGCTAAAATTCCATTCTTGGAGCAAGAGGCTCCAACGCATAAACCGTTGATTTTTATTCTTAAACCTGTTCAAGAAAACCAACGGATTATGATCCGTTAATATTTTAATCGGAGTCGCTGTAGAGGATAAATACACCTGAAAATGGTTTACATCTAAAATTAATCCCAATGTCTCTTTCTCTACGGTCGAATATTTCCGTTGTGTCGGGGATAACTTTTTGGAAAAATAGGCAACAGGATGAGATACTCCTCCATGAGCATCTTCCTGCAACAAAACTGCTCCAACCCCAACATCACTCGCATCAGTAGCAAGTGAGAAAGGGACATCAAAACCAGGGGCTTTCAATATAGGGAAATTCATTAGGACCTGCTTTAATTTTTCAAAGGCATTTTGGGCATCATTAGTCCATACAAAAGTCACATTCTTACGTAATAAATTAGTCAGGGGCTCAGCGATATCAGAAAAATTCTTAACAAATCTGCGATAATACCCTACTAACCCAAGGAATTTTCTGACATCCCTGCGACACTTTGGTATTTCAATATGCCTAATATAGTTTACGTTTGCCTGTTTTGGAGCCACTTTCCCAAATCCTACTTCGTGGCCCAAATTCACAACCTTTGCTTTGGCAAACTCACTCTTTTTGAGGTTTATAACCAAACCAGCTTTCCTATGTACCTGAAATAAGGCTTTAATACGTTCAAGATGGGTGCCCCAGTCATCACTATAAATTACAATATCATCGATATAAACAACACACCCCTCTAAACCTTGAACCAAAGTATTCATCAACCTTTGAAAGGTTGCAGCAGCATTCTTCATGCCAAAAGGCATTACTTTACATTGATAGAATCCTCGCTGCGTTACAAATGCTGACAACTCCCGTGCCCGTTTGGACAGCGGAACTTGCCAATACCCCTTTAACAAATCAAATTTAGTTACATACTTCGAATTCCCTATCCTGTCAATACAGTCCTCTATCATGGGTAACGGATAACTATCAGGCTTTGTGACCTCGTTGACTTTGCGGTAATCAAAACAAAGCCTGAATTGACCATCCTGCTTCTTTACCAAAACAACAGGTGAAGACCACGGACTGTTGCTTGGTTCAATCAGCCCATGTCGTAACATATAATCAACCTCTTTATCCACATCATTATTTTTAAATGGATTTAACCTGTAAGGGGATTGTTTTACCGGAGTTGCGTTGCCCATATCTACATCATGTTGCAGGACAGTGGTCTGTCCGGGAACATCCGAAAATAAATCCTTATAACTAAAAACTAACTTTTTCAAAGATCCTTGTTCTGCAAAATTTAAATGTGAAACCATTTCTGAAAAATTTACTAAAGAATGTTCATTATCATTAGGCCATTCGGCACCATCAAAACAATCATCATCAAAATTACTCACATCTGGAAAAGAAAAAGAATTAATACTATTACACTTTGTAGCATTACCAATTAATGTCACGGGAATAACTTCGTCACGACCTTTATAAGCTTTTAACATATTCATGTGACACAGCTGGTAGGGTCTCCTCCTTTCAGGAGTTTCAACTAAATGATTTACATCGCTTAATTTCTTTAAAATTTTTCACGGTCCTGAAAAGGCAGCTTTTAAAGGGTTTCCTAGAATGGGAAGCAATACCAGCTATTTCTGTCAAAAAAGTATTTCATTTTCTTTTGGCTACACAATAAATTTTCACCAGCAAACTTCCAAGCCTTCGTTAATTTTTCACCCAAATTACTAACATAATGTAATAAATTTATATCAGGGGCGTCCCCCTCCCAAGATACACGAACCACATCCAATGGACCACGCACACAATGACCAAAAATAAGGCTGAAAGGTGAAAATCTTAAAGATTGACTCGGCACTGACCGAAATGCAAATAATAAATAAGGTAGTTCCTTATCCCATTCGGAACCATTAAGCAAAAAAAAATTTTTTCTCATAGATTTCATGGTTTGATGAAATCGTTCCAAAACACCTTGACTTTCAGGTTGGTACGGGGAAGAAGTCACATGTTTAATTTTCACCTTGGCCATCTTCTACCTAAATAATTTACTCATAAAATTTGACCCACAATCGGACTGAATTACTTTGGGCATACCGAACCTGGTGAAAAATTCAATTAACACTTCAACAATTTTAACAGTTTTTACATTTCGCAGTGGTATTGCCTCAGGATATCGAGACATCCTATCTATAATTGTTAAAATATACTGATTGCCACTACGAGTTTTCGGCAGAGGACCAACAACGTCAATAATTACTTCCCTGAACTGTTCAGAAACAACAGGAATAGGATGTAATGGTGCCTTTGGAATTGGTTGATTAGGCTTCCCGACCTTCTGACAGGCATCACAACTATTTACAAATTTTTTAACATCATTTTTTATCTTAGGCCAAAAATAACTTTCACACAATTTACGAGTGGTTTTGAAAATACCAAAATGACCAGCCAAACCATTTTCATGAGCCAATGTCATTAACTCTACTTTCGATAAATAAAAGGAACCATAATCTGTTTAACAATTTCACAACCAGTGTTAATGGCATCAAAAGGTCTACTTACTCTGTATAAAATATTATCAATTATCTTAAATCGAGGGACAGTCAAATCAGTAATTTCGCCAGACTCAATAGGCAGCTCTTTAAAATCTGCTTTTTGAGTTGTAATAAGTTCCTTAGTAGTCCAATTAAGTTTATTATCCAACACACCACTATCTACAACTAAGCTATCACTACGATCTAAACTACTCAAATCAACATCAACTACCGACTCAACCCTACTAGCCTTCGATCGAGTGACTGCAGATATCTCATTATTGGAATTTAACACAATTGGAAAAGTTTTATTTATTAGGGCAACATCATTCCCTAACACCAAATCCACATCTTTAATAGGAAATTTATAGCCAGTTTCAAATAACCTGAAAAAGACGGGCATGATAAATAAACACTCTCAACCGGGTAAAACCTGACCGTATCTGGAAAACCACTTGACAAAACATATTCCTTATTTGTACATTCTAAATCAATCGGTAAAGATTCTCTGAGAATTAAAGACTGAGCAGCCCAGTGTCACGCAAAATTTTAACTTTTCTTTGCTCAGTCGAATTCCCAGAGCGAACAGAATCATTGGACAAAAATTCCTGAAAAGGAGCCAGTGACTTATTGCCTAGTCATTGATTATTAGAATTCTCAGCCACTGACTCATTCTCATTCCTATGAATGGCCATTACCGGACGTCTTTCGGTCCCTTGCGACTTTTTAAAAGCAAAACACATGCTCTTGACGTGTCCCTTCTTATGACAGAAGAAACAAGTAAAATTTCTCAATTTCCCTGGGTTGTTTGTAGTCTGCTTGTTATAACTGTTAACAGGAGAAGTACGAGAACCATAATTATCATTAGGCCTGTTATACATGTTCTGGTTACTATTCCCGCCAACTCTCACCCAACCAGACTTCTCATTTCTGGGTACCTCACCTATCACATTTCTATGAGAGAGGAGATATTCATCACTTGGAATAGCCACCTCCTGCAAAGTTTCTAATTTTAACTCTTCGAGGTGTACCTTCACCTCATTAGGCACGGACCTTTTAAACTCCTCAACCAAAAACAATTCTTTTAATTTCTCAAAGTCCGTCACCCTCCTTAGACTTTAACCGATCGCCAGCAAATTGTTCTTTAGCTCTGGCGAACTCTACAAAAGTCTGCCCTCTTTCCTTACGTAAATTACGGAAGCGTTGTCGGTAAGCTTCTGGTACCAACTCGTAAGCCTTTAAAACTATGGCCTTCAAAGAATCATAATCTGAGGACAGATCTTCGTCCAAGGAAACGTAAACTTTCTGGGCCTTACCTAGCAACTTACTCTGAATAAGAGTAGTCCAATACTCCCTTGGCCACTCCAACCTTAAGGCTATCCTCTCAAAAGAAACAAAAAACTCGGCCACGTTGACTTCCTGAAACTTTGGGACTAACTTGAGAGCCTCAGATATTAATACAAGGCATTGCAGACACATTACGTTGGGAAGAAGAAGTACCCCTATTACTCAATGCTTGCATACCAAGTTCGTGCTGTCTCTCTCTCTCCCTCTTTCCTCAGCCTTCATCCTTTAGACATCTATTTCCATTTTTTTCAAGTGAACCTGCCTATCTAAAATTTCTACTGACACCATTTCCTCCCCCTGCCTAGTCTCTGGTTTACCTTCTGCCTTCATCGCTTCAACATTTTCATAAATATTAAGAAGCAACAAGCCCTTCCTAACAGACTCGGGATTTTCAATTTCCAAAAATTCTGCTACATACTCTAAATCAGGCTTATTCAAGTCTGCCAACCTTTCCTGCCACCACTCTTCACTTAAGAGTTCCGGGATATTCAAATCAGTCATGGTGAATTAATTGCCCACAAATAAATAAAAAAATATACCAAAAACAAACCAATACACTGAACACCAATAACCACACAAATATCCTACCACGGTCACAAAAATAAAATTATAAATACTAATCAACACATAAATATAGGAGAA
>NC_090758.1:28178724-28183724 GCF_036898095.1 Palaemon carinicauda | reverse complement strand
GATCTAACTTTTCGATCGTTTTACAGGATTATTATTATGCGTTCTCCAGCTTCTTCCGCCTCTGGAAGGTTGAGTATCGGGTGTCTACTATGAGTTATTTTAGCTCCTGTTTCACAATGAAATTTGAGTATTTTATTGAGTTCTAGAGCTAGGCCAGTTACTGGAGGTGCCATGGCGCCGTCGTTCGTTTGGCATGTGTTATTTAGAAAGCAGAACGACTTCCAGTTTTTAATAGCTTCATTTAATTATTGTAATTATTTAGCTATTTAGGCAATTATTCGTGTAAAGTTTCGATAATGTGCATGATTTTTGTTTCCCCCCTTTTCTCTGTCGATCGTATAGTTAGAGTTTCGGTGATTTAGGTAACTGAGATCTCGTATAGCCTAGGTAACCTTACCTAGACGTTTTACTATACGTCCAGACTTACCCCGGTTACCCACGTGTATTGTTTTCATTTAGTGGAGACTGATACCTAATAGAATGTTATGAAACATTAAATGTCTCTTCGGAGACGTAAGGGTAATCTCTTTCCCTCTGAGTGTAGCCTCAGGCTACAACCCTAATAGCTTTGCCTTTGAATTTTATTCAGACATGGTTAACTTATGGTTTGTCTGCCTCTTCCCTTAACCGTTGGGTGTGGTATACCATCAGGTTTTTGGATTTAGTCAGCTACTCTATTGTATAGGACATTTGCATGTTGATTGTTAAGGAGATAATCCATTGTATACTCATTTGGTTTTCCTTTCTTTACAGGAGGAACACCAGATACATTGTGTTGCAGTCCTCTGCAAGGCCAAGAGTCAGTATTTTTACGGTCATAATACTTGCATGTTTCATGCCCCCTGCAATATTATTTCCGGATCCCTACATTATTGGAACCAGCTGGTTTGCAATATATGTCGGACATTAATGTCCGAAGGTTTTGAAAATCCCAAGTCTACAGACACTAGGGATACAGCTCAATATAAATTACGCAACTGGGTTAGAGGCTTTCAAAAGATCTTTCCGGGACCTTTCCTACCTAATGATAGGATGCGTAAGCTACTATTTCCGGAAGGAAGTGAGGAAACAGTAGTGCCTCTGGAGCCAACTACATCCCCTGACGGCCAGAAAACCTTTGGGATTAAGGGCAAGAAATGCCCCAGGGTAGAATAGGAAAATGTTGCGTTGGAATTTCCTCCTCCTGTGCTGGCTTTAGAGCCATTGATGTCGACATCTTCGTCTTCTACCCCTAATTTGGATAATGTGGTACAATTATGTACCCAACTGAAGAATCAAATAGAGAGCTTTCGTAGACAAAACGAAAAGCAGGAAGTAAAATGCAAGATAGATCCTCGTAAAGTTTCTCTTGTCGCTTCCCAGGGGTCAGTCAAACGACCAATGAATCAAGACCTACCTATATGCTCCCTAACCAATCCCTGGAGGTTCGCAGAGCAGATGCCGATTTCAAATGGTAATCTCTGCATGTCAGAGAAAATAGGTGCTGTTCTTTTGGACAAAAATCAATTTTGGCCAAGCTTTGATGCTTTCCCTAATTGTTGGGTTCGACTGAATTACGAACCAAAGTCAAGAAAAGGAAAGGAACCAGAGGAGGTCTTGATTCTCGACCATGATAAGGCACAGACTATCCTTTCAGGTAGTCTAAGAAAGGCAGGTTATTCAGAATCGAAGGTATTCTCACTGAATAATGGACACCCTTCGTTTCTTGCTCCTACTTCACTCTCATTCCCCTTTATGGGGAAGGCATTTACATCTGTTGCCAGAGCGGTAGAGGCGGGTAAGCCATGTCCCACATTTGATGAGTACAAGCCTTTGTCACCAGCTTTTCCCGGACAGGAAAAGGATTAGAAGGAAGTCCATTTGACATTTTAAGTAGAAAAATTAGACAAGGACGTTGCAAGTCGACAATTCAAGGTATGTCTCCCTAAATTGTCTGAGTTGCTCTTTTGTAATGAACAGGAGTCAAAGGAGAGACTTGCGACATCCCTTTCTCTACAAAACTACATGGAGTTGTGTTCAACCTACGAGAGTACCCCAGACATGCTCATGGTCATAGCCAAAATGTATATGGCCATCATGGTGCAGGACCTTTACGCCTTTATGAACGCTAGGAGAGCATGTAGAGAATTTGTGTTCGCTGATGCAACAGTAAAACACGAAACAAGGAAGCTAATATCTTCCAACATCTGGGGTAAAGACCTCTTCCCACACGAGGTCACTAAGGAAGTAATTAAGAACGCCACCATGGAGAACATAGGTCTTCTCCAAAAATGGGGCATTCCTTCAAAGAGAAAATCTTCTGTGGTTGTGGGTCCCCAACCTAAAAAGAAGATTGGAAATGCTGGAAATATCTGGGCTGCTCGACAACATCCCACTATTCCAGTGACCACGATGCTACAGGCAGATGGTCAAAAGTCTAAGCCTACTGACTACTCGAAGCATAAAGACGCTTCGGATAGGAGGAACTTTCCCTCAGGATCGCAGGACCTTCAATCCTTTGGCCCAAAGCTGATTCAAGATGAGCCATTGATGAGAAACAGAAATGTCCCTACCATCATTTCCTTACCTTCTCCTACAGTTCAAAACCCTCCTGGAGGAGTATACCTTAGAGCTATAGAACATACAGGTAGTAAGAAAACTTTAGCTCATCGAGTTCCAGGGAAGGCTGCTTCGTGTTCCTGAGAAGAACTCAAAATATCAATGAGCCATTCTGAACTTGTCGCCACTCAACAAGTTCATAAAAAACAGCAAGTTCTGAATGTTAATCCTTCTGAACATATGGACCTTGTTCCAATTAAGGGTGTTCGTAGTCTTGTCAGACCTGAAAGGTGTCCTTCGTAACCTTCCAGTTAACCACCCACCCTTCCTCTTATCTAGAATTCATGTTACAGAGAGTAACATTCA
This sequence comes from Palaemon carinicauda, assembly GCF_036898095.1. Taxonomy (NCBI): domain Eukaryota; kingdom Metazoa; phylum Arthropoda; class Malacostraca; order Decapoda; family Palaemonidae; genus Palaemon; species Palaemon carinicauda. Next base: position 28,180,820 of record NC_090758.1, on the reverse strand, counting down.
TCCTAAGGAAGATACGTGTCGGACTCACAGTTCTAAATATATTCAAAGGATTGACGAACTTGGTCATGTCATATTCAAGCCTAGAAATAGTTCAGGTATTGATATACCTGATCAAGAGGCTGGAGTGGGCAACACCCGAAGTGTCTGGCCAATGTGCATTCAAGAGATGACCCGGTTCCTGGGACATCACGGATGCAAGATAGGCTTCTAGAAGTCTCGACTTTCTCCAGCTCAGGGGTTTCGATGTTTTAAAAAACCATCGAAGCCCTCAGTCAAATCAACTCTCCTAATCTTTGGAAATATAAAGGAGCTCGTGAGGTCTGTCAAGCAACTCAGGTATTCAGTCAGAATACCAAAACGCCAACAGGAAAAAGCGCTAAACTTTCCCCATTTCGCTATTGTGACAGACCTGGTGCTAAGGGTACACCGGAAAGATGCGTTAAGAGCTTGAAGAAAACACGCATCAACCGCTTGAAGAGATAAAAAAAGACTGAGATCGGTCCCTCTTTAATCGCTTCTCTAACAGGAATTAGAGCTCGAAAGTCACAAGACTCTGCTGGTCCTTTCATGGGTGGGGAAGCCCCCTCCACACAGATCAGGCTCCCTACGACTGTTCTGGGACACCGAGGCGATAATAATAGGTCATATTTGAACGTCTCATTCAGTCTTAGTGAAGTTACCCATCCCTCTCTTAAAGGGACGGCACCTACCAGCCTTTAATTTATAACTGATCGATGTGACGGTGGATACTCTATTTCGATATAAACCGATAGAGTTGGAATGGTCCTTTGGCTATATAGCCCCATACGAGGATCCTCTATTGGGGCTGATAGACTAGATGAGGCTGGTCCTAGGTCTGACCCTAGGTATATTTCCGAAGATCCAGAAATTAACTGCCTTCGTTTTATCACAGAGAACCCAAACCCTTCATTTCATGATTTTCTCGCTCTAGAGGTTAGAAAAAGGTTTGGGATCTCCAAAGGCAATATAGAATTCTTAGAAGAATACAAGGCCAAGTCAAATAGAAGACAGTATGAGTCTTCCTGGAAAAAGTGGGTTGCGTTTGTCAAAGCAAACGGACCGAAAGAAATTTCAATGAACTTCTGTCTGTCCTTCTTTGTCCACCTTCATAGCCAAGGTCTGGCGGCCAATACGATAAATACGTGCAAGTCAGCTTTGACTAGGCTTCTCCTATATGCCTTTCAAGTGGATCTGGCGAATGAAATCTTTAATAAGATTCTGAAGGCATGTGCTGGGCTTAAGCCCCTGGTACCACCAAAGCCCATCTTTTGGTCTTCGGACAAGGTCTTACATTATGCCTCATCTGAGAACAATGAAGATTGTTCTCTTAAGGATCTAACCCAGAAGGTTATTTTTCTGTTCGCTATCACCTCTGGGGCTAGAGTTAGTGAAATAGTGTCCCTATTCAGAGATGATGGTCACATTCAGTTCACGGAAGTGGGAGAACTGAATCTCTTTCCTGATCCATCCTTTCTTGCTAAAAACGAGCTACCCACTAGAGAATCTGCCCTCTGAAGGAAGATGTCTCTCTATGTCCTATAGAGTGTCTAAAGGTCTATATTCGTAGAAATTCACACTTCAGGGGAGGACAGCTCTTTAAAGGAGAAACTTCTGGATCAAATTTATCACTAAAACAACTAAGGGTGAAGCTCACCTACTTTATTCGTAGAGCGGATCCGGACAGTACTCCCGAAGGTCATGATCCGAGAAAGATTGCTTCATCACTGAACTTCTTTCAGTATATGGACTTTGAGCGCCTTCGTTCATACACTGGATTGAAATCATCCAGAGTGTTTTACAAACACTATGCTAAACAAGGTCATAAACTGAAACACTTCGTAGTGGCGGCAGGTAGTGTATTAAAACCTGCCCCCTAATTACTGTAGTAAACAGTTTTTGGTTTGGGACCTAAAATGTCCTCGCATATGTAACGGATGAGAATCATCCAGAGTGTTCTACATACACTATACTAGACAAATCCATGATCTGAAGCAATATGTGGTGACACCAGGTAGAATATTTAACCTGCTGTCTAATACTACGATGAACAGCTAATTGACTGGGACTATCAATTA
>NC_090758.1:28154934-28163224 GCF_036898095.1 Palaemon carinicauda | reverse complement strand
AACGTATTATTCTTTGTTTAACATTAGCCATAACCAACTGAGGACGAATGTCCAAACAGGCACATCAAAAAATAATAACAATAATGCATACAAAAAAGATATTACCAAAGCAAAAAGAAAAATGCATGATAAAACCAAGATCATATATATGGTACATTGCTAGCAAATGATTACATGGTACCAAAAAACAAAATAAATTCTGACTTACAAATGATTCGGTAACTTGATAAAGAATAATTGTTACCTTTGTCAGAAACAAGATACTCAATTTTTAGTTCACAAATACGAATTCCTGGTACGTACACGTACCACGGTTTCGTACATATATATATATATATATTTATATATAGGGCTGATATATTTTATTAGATGCCCATAAGATTCTGTTATATATTTTATTATATTTTTTTTTTCTCTTTTCTTTTTTTTAACATTCCGGCTTATATACTTTTATTAGATGCCGAGAGAAAAATATGATTTATATCCTTTTTATTTTATTTATTTTTTTAAATGTTATTTTAAATGTATTTTTAACAATGCAAATGTAGAGAATTTCTTTAATTACATATTACTAGCGTACTAATCAGCTTTTCATACAAACATCTTCCCGACAAATTACTCCCTTAGCGAATGAGGTGGCCACTCATACAGCTTTGAACTGGATCAGGTAGGGGGTATTGTCAGGGCTATGCAACTCGTTCCTTTGTAGCTGCTTGCTGTGCCGTAACCTACGCCAAACAAGGATGTTCACGGCGATAAATATCATCGCCGTGACACACAAACTAGCCAGTATTATGGGGTGAAGAATTTCTTCATAAGTCGGTGACAGGTGGTCCTTTTCGGTAAGTTTCATCAACTGCTTTGCCACACGGCCGTTGTAAGGGAGAGGAAGTGCTGGCATTGTAGAGGTCCACGTGAAGTTCGCGAAGTAGGCTCGTTCTCTGATGATTGTCCGTAGGCCAGTCACCATGGAATTCGGGGAAGTCCCGATACAGCCATCTGCTGCGACGAAGATGTGGTTGAAGGATGTGGATCCGTCAGGGCATGATACATTGAAGCCGTCCTTGTCGTATCGTATCCACGAGCCATTATTTAGTGTGCAATTGGATTCTTTATTGTCAAAGGGATAAAGCTTATCCAGACAATTTTCACTTGTATGGGAGAGAGCACCGTCTAGCAATATACCTAACTCGCATGAATCCATTAAGTTTTTACGGAATTCAAATGAGTCAGCTGTACATATTTTTCCATCCATTGCGTCTGAACAGTGAGTTAATTGATTTAAGTCTTTAATGACCGTATATGTTTCCTTGTCTGGGGAAATCAATACGTGTCCTGTCAAACTGGATATTACTGGATTTGAGTGATTCGTCATGAAAGTCGGAAATGGTGATATCCTGTAAGATTGCCAGGCATCAGAAGAATCAAAGGGAATCGTAATCCTAATCTTGTTATTATCTATGTTTACTGTAATTAGGCTGTAATAAAATTCTAACCTATGTTCGTCTAACAAAGGAACATAGCCTAGTTTATCCCTTCCGTTCTCCAGAACTAATTTTAAGTAACGTATAGGCAACAAATGGGGCGACAATACACCTTTAGTTGCTAACGTGATAGCTTCTACATAATCCTTGGATTTCTCAATGAAATGTGCAATTCTGTTATGTATGTGATCTATCTTTGAATCATAATACGTTAATGTTGCCAACATATCCTGTACTTCCATAATTTGAACGATATTATCTGAATGTTCATTTAACAAATCCATAATTTTATTGATTGAAGCTAACTGATCCCTTAGTTCTGACATAATCAATTCATCTTTATGAGTCAAGAACTCAATTTTCTTATTTTGATTACTAATTTTAAGACGATTGGAAAGTCCTAAACCTAAACTTGCAACAGACCCAAAGATGCTTAATGCAGCATAAATGAACGGATTCCGTCTTTCTTTATGTTCGTGTCCTACAGTCCACATCAAAAGGTCATAAGCCAAAGATCCTGTCTCGCCAGTCTTATTTTTCAAGTCATCAGATAGCATCTCTGCAACTTTTAATGTTGATCCAAGCAAACTCTTAGTAGTCAAAAGAAAATGTCTCCTATGCAACTCATCCAATGATGCAGAAAACCTTGAAATGGCGGTTCTTAAGCTAGTGACATCATTCTCTTGAAGAAAAATTGCTTGCATATGCACTTCGACAATTACGTTGGTTGATGTAATAAAAATGTCTTCTTGTCTTTCAACTATATTGCCATATTTAAAATATATATTCTTAGTCTTAGAACTCATCCCATACGAGAAAAATGTCTGAGCGAATAATATCACTCCCAACAACAAAAAATTCATCTTGGAAACCTGTAACGAGAAAAAATATATGTAATTACTCCTGTATTAAAAAGAAAACTTTTAGTCACACAAAATAAAATTTTTCCTCACTTCTTTTCCTCTCTTTTCTTTTTAATTTCTTATGTGAGACAATGGTACTATTCTCTCATCCGTGGGTTGGGCTACGTTTTGAATTCTAAACCTATTGGCCGTTAATGTTTCCAAAATGTTAAATGGGCCTTCAAACTTAGGTGTTAGTTTATAGTTGAGCCCTTTTCTGACATTGATTTGAATATAGATGTTATCACCCATGGTATATGTTTTAGTTGGTTTCGCAATTTTATCATGATTCCTTTTCATTATGATTTGTGATTCTTCTAAATTCTTTCGAAGGATATCATATCGACTTATACTTGCATTTATACATTCTTTTAAAGGATTTGATAGATTAGTTGTAGGCGTTAATACATGGAAAAGTGTTCTAACTGGGGTACCATACAATGCTTCATGCGGTGACATTTTAATTGATATATGATATGAATGATTCAGAGTACTCAGTGCCGCCGGTATTGCAATATCCCAGTTGGGGTCTGATCCCCCTAGTGTTACCCTCAATATATTTAATATCTTCCTATTTGCTCTTTCCACTAGCCCATTCGACTCTGGGTGATATATCATGGTATTAATCTTCTTTATGTTGAGGAATTCACACAATGAGGTAAGAAAGTGATTATTAAATTCACCACCCGAGTCTGAGATTATCATGTGTGGAATTCCATGTTTACAAATGTAACACTCGTAAAACTTCCTAGCGCATTCAATCGCAGTTTTAGTTTTAAGCGCTATTAGTTCTGTATATCGAGTTAAAGCATCTATAATTACTAAGAGGTGCTTATTTCCTCTGTCTGACTCGTAAAATCCTGTTAACAAATCTAAATGTATTCTTTCAAAGGGTTGATTGGGAACAGGATAAGCTCCTAAGCTGACAGGTGTTTTCGTATGCCCTTTGTTTTCCTGACATGTGCGACAATTAGCTATGTGTCTTTTTATATCTGTAAGCATTGTATGCCAATAAAACAATGATTTGGCTTTCTGTGACATTAATGAGAACCCAGGGTGTCCATGTAATGGATTTGAATGAAACCAATTCAGGACAGTGGAAATAAGTGAGTTTGGTACTACTACCTGGTCGTTAGTTACATGTGGTGTATTGCGGGTTTTCCTTGTCACAGTCCTACAAAGAATATTATCTTTGATTATATAATTCTGCTGCTTATACTTTATATATTCTTTTTCTTTATGATTGCCTTTCAAAGCATTTATAATTGTTTCTATTTTCTGATCTTTTCTTTGCTCAGTCTGTAACAATTCAGCACTCCAGCCTAAATCTTCTTGTTCAGATATTGTTTTTTACAATAGGCATGGATGTTGATATATCTATTAATTCAGCTAAAGACTCCGTACAAGATGACACGGGGTTGCGTGATAATGCATCCGCAATGATATTTGCTTTCCCAGGTAAATACCCGATTCTTGCGCCAAAATCTTGAATGATTAAATGCCACCGAGTTCGTTTAGGGCTGTGATTGAAGCCTTTAAAGAACTCTGTTAGTGGTTTATGGTCAGTAAGAACCTTAACGGGATAACCGTAAATTATGAACTTGAAATGCACTAGCGAATTAACAATAGCTAGCCCTTCCTTGTCTATTACTGCATACTTACTTTCGGAAGTTCTCAATTTTCGAGAATAGAAAGCTATCGGGAAAAACTGTTTATCATATTGCTGAAGCAATACCCCTCCTACTCCTAAGTCTGAGGCGTCTGTTGCAATGAAGAATTCCTTACCAAAGTCAGGAAATTTTAAGATAGGAGAACTACACAGTTCATCTTTCAAAGTATTAAACGCCTGTTGATGTTGCTCAGACCATATGAAATCTACGCCCTTCTTCGTAAGATCAGTTAAAGGAGCACAACGTAAACCAAAAGGCATCCGTAAAAATTCATAATGTCCCCTGGCTGTGCTGAAGGCTGTGTATGGGATACTATCTTCTTCTAATGATATCTGGTGAAAGCCTTTAAGTAAGTCCAAACTGGTAAAATATTTATTCTGACCTAACAAAGACAAAATATCGTCAGTACATGGCACTGGGAATCGATCAGGGATCGTTTCCTCGTTTAGACGACGAAAATCGACGCAGATACGCCATGTTCGATCTTTTTTCGGTACAACTATTAAAGGAAAATTATAAGGGCTATTTGATTTTCTAATGACTCCTTCCTCTAACATTTTACCTACTTCATCATTTATTTCATTCTGGAATTTCATAGGGAGTCTGTACGAGGGTACATATATAATTTTTTTCTTGTCTTTTAACCTTATTTGATGCTCGATCACATCTGTTTTTCCTAAGGATCCATCCGTAGTGGAAAAGACATCTGTATATTTAGTTAAAAGTTCAAAAATTTTCTGCTGAATTTCTTCGTCTTGAATGTCCTTACTGATTTTATTTTTAATAGATCGCAAAAGGGATTCATCCGCAACTGATTGAGAGTGATTGATTTCAGCAACGGTAAGAATACGATGTTTATAAACTTCTACATCCAAGATATGTTGATTTTTGTGAATTACTAAAGTGTTATTTAAATGATTACAGACTTCGATATTACATTGCTGATGTGAGCCTACTGTATAAATAGCTTGTGTGACAGACAATCCGTTAGTTTTCAAAGTATCGGAAAGGATTAATATTTCAGATCCCGGTAGTGTTTTCTTTATTTGCACTATTAAATTCGAAGGTATGTTTGGTTCGATATATTGCGTGCAAGATGATATTACGGGTGAACGAGAATTCTGCTGGGTCGCGTATATTATTTCTTTATTAGTGAGACAAGTTATTGGTTCTTCAACGTACGTTACGGTTACATTTGTCGTCTCCTTTTTATCCAAAACTGACTTTAAAGTATTAGAAGACTTATAGAATTTCCCTTTGATATACACGCCGTGCTTGGCAGGAGCTAAGATAATGTTTTGATTTCCCATAGATGGGTATCCTATAATTACAGCTGGATACATATTAATGTTTTTCACAACAACAAAAGTATCGGCAAACGTGCGATTACCGACTCTGAACTGAATATGAGTTATGCCTATGACGTTTAATTCATTATTTCCTATACCTGAAAGTTTAATTCCTGATTTTTCAATCGGAAAGTTCGAAAACAACAAATGATGCGTCTTCAAATCCATAATATTACGTGGACTACCAGAGTCAAAAAATAACGTAAAGGATTTGTGTTCTAAATTTACAGCATATAAGGTTGGCCGTAACTCATTTTGGCTTATTATTGTATGAATTCGTTGCAAATCTACGGGAGCATGCACTGTTTTACTTAATTCGGCCGTGTGTTTCATAGGAAAATCTATTGTCTCACAATTATCTGATAAAACATTAAATTGATTATTCAATACTATTGATGTTGACATAAATGACCTTGACCCAACATCACTCTCTTCCCCTCTAGAGTTAACTATGTGGTATTTGCTTTGCTCTGCACATTCTGAAAATTAGGCTGACTTTGCGAGGTCTGGTTTGACGGCCCAGGCTCAGCGATATTTGAAGAAGTGTTTGTTTGTTTCGGACTCTGAACTGCATTGACATTTTGTTGTTTCTTCTTATTGTTAAAATGAGGATTTTTCTTTTTATTTCCATATGGAACTGACTGTGGAATTGACTGTGTATTTCTAGGATATTGTTGTGTCTTACGCGCGTAACATTGACTATAAGAATGTGATGCTGTGTTGTGAACTGAACAAAATTTCGTTCTACAGTCTGCGCTTATGTGACCTTGACGTTTGCAGTTGTAACACGTCACTCCCGCTACTGGATTGTTAATTACGTTCACTGTTTGTGGTTTTGTTTCATTCTTAGCAAAAACTTGAGTTAACACGGGATCGAGATCTGGACACTTGGACATGTGTTTCTTTATCTGTTTATAGACATCCAATTCCGTACTTGCAGGCATGAACTTCTTATCAAAGCACCGCACTAAAGCTTCAGGCAACATAAGTGTCATGCAAGTTAAATACATTAATCGTAAAAAATCTTTCACGGAGATGTTATCGTTAGTAACCCAAGTGGAATTACCTAAAATGTCCTGATATTCGTTAAGCCTATCAGCTATGAGAGCTGCTCTCTCAACAACATTAAGCCGATTCATAGTGGCTTGATTAAGTGTATTTCGTAACGTTAACACTACATCCAAAGCTTCCTCACCCCCATAAATCGCGCGTAACCTAACTTTGAAATCATCCCAAGTAACTGCTTCCTGAAATGAAACACCTCTTAAATACGCACTCGCATCCCCCTTAGAAAAATCTATAAAACTTTTAGCTTCTTGTAATTGTACAAAAGGATCTACGATTTGTTTGGCATTTAAATGGGCATCAACGGATGAAATCCTTGACTCCACATTTTGTGGCAAGAACCCGTTGACACGACCTTGAAAAGGAAGGATTGCTGACCTGGCATTTACAAGCGTCACAATTGGAGGAGGATTAGCCTGGCCTACACCACTAGGTCCAGGGGTAGGGCTGACAGGAGGAGCCATGACTGCTGTATTTTTTTTTTCTATCTCTTTGACCCCTTTCAATCCTATCAAAATATCTATATGAGTACAGACGCCCACTGCGTAAACGCATATGTATAATAAAATTCCCCCAACAATGTTACTAATCCCAATACATTTCCCCCCAAGAGTTTATGAAAGAAAAAGGAATTAGCACAAAGAAAGAAAAATTCTAAATGAGAATTCGGAGTTTCTTATAACAAAGTTTAGGAATTCACTCACCCCAGTAATAATTGACTAACGACTTGTGATAACTACACTTCACTGCCCAAACTGAAATGAATACAAAATCTCTGTACTTAGCTTTATATGAAGTCGACACGTCCTCTCTCTCTCTCTCTCTCTTGATGTTTTGTTAGCGATGTCTCGTTCTAGTTTCTTGTTGAATGTAGTTCTTCCTGGATATGTCTTGCAATTGTTGAACGCCAGTCCTTGGGTTTCCTAGGATGTTGATTGAAGATTCAAGTTGTATACTAACATATGTTGATGTTAGCTTTTCCGTTGGACTTAGTCAAAATTGTAGATTCTTGTAGATAGTTTTGAGTTCTTGAAGATCTTTATCAGGTATTACAGCTTTTATTTTGAAGTCTTGAAGATCATTCTCTGGTTTTACAGCTTTTATGTTGAAGTCTTGAAGATATTTCTCTGGGTTTACAGCTATTTATTTTGAAGTCTTGAAGATATTTCTCTAATTCTTAGAGTTTAATCGCTGTCTTAGAGTTTAACCGTTGCCACCATTTATTGGTGTGCTACTGTCTTAAGCACACATTTGAGTATGAGTTGTTTTCAGATGTATTTAAATGGTTTACTGAATACATCTTAATGGTTTTTAAGTTTTATTTTTAATAAACAACAGAGTTAAACACCTCCATCACTGGAGGAAGCTGTGTTGGTCCACACGACCAATTCTGGTGAAGTTTAGATATGAACTGAATAAATTATCGATATCACAAATATCGTATGCTTGCTTTAATTTAGCCAAGTGACGGAATCGGAAGACACCTGCATCCGGTGACGTCACAAACTTTCACACGAGGAGACAATGTGTTGACGTTAAGAAAGAATGTCAATTTGCCGTCTTTGCATTATACATCCTGTTTACAATTTGAATGACTACAGCAAATCTCAGGGTTAGCTCTTCCAACCAACATGACATATTACGTCATTTGTTTTAAACATGTAATATTACTATTCTAACTATTACATATATATATACATACATACATATATATATATATATATATATACATACATACATACATATATATATATATATATATATATATAGAAATTGGCAAAAGGAATAACAACAGTTGGTACTGTAAATGTAACAACGCT
>NC_090758.1:28109934-28144934 GCF_036898095.1 Palaemon carinicauda | reverse complement strand
ATATCGTCTATGTGACCCCTATTTATATTGATAGAGAAATTGAGTTTTTAATACACAGTTTCAGGAACTTATGTTACCCTAAATATTTTATCGAACATTGTCACAAAAAAAGCTAGAAAGATATATTTTAATCCTCTTGATAAAACTGATAAGCCTGATTTTAAAACATCTCTGCTGCTTCCCTACAACAAAGAACTCGCCAATTCCTCTCTTGGTTTGTGTAGAGAGACACCGGGATATAATATCGTTTTTCAGTATGAGAATACCCTCAGGAAGAAACTCATTAATAACAACCCAGGTAAAGATGATGGTGAGATAGGAGTATATGTGATTCCATGTAAGGATTGTGAGGAATGCTACATCGGGGAGAGCGGCCGCTCGTTGGAAGAGAGGAAAAGGGAACATATTGCAGCTTGCAGATCGGGGAACTACTATAGTGCCATAGCCCGACATACTTGGGAGAAAAGTCATGCAATAGCCTTCAACAAGGCAGAAATTGTTTACAAGTGTCGTGACAGAGCAATCAGGAGAACGATTGAAGGTGCTGTGATCTCTTTGAACAAGACTTTTGAGGGTAACAGGGGAATAGTGGAAGATGAAAACATCAGTGAAGAAATATGTAGGAGGAGCAAAAATTCGTAACTGTAGGAATATATGTGCTAAGATAAGAGATGCTTCCTCCTCTGTCCCTCCGTCACAGGTGCATCCTCCACAGACATTGCAAGTGACAAACGACCGGAACTACCAAAACATCGAATTGGCCAGTGACCATCGTAACATACCACCCAGAAGATCTCAAAGAATTTTGGAAAGGACAAGGGCTCCAACAACCTGAAATCATTTTGTAATTGATTTTAATCTGTTTTAAACTATATGGCTATGTATTTGAATTGTTTATGTATTTCTGTTTTTTCCTTGCATCAGTACCTGACTTGTAATTTTTATAAACATTTTAGTGACCAAGTCCACAGATGATGGACGAAAGCTCTAAACGTATTTTGTAATATCTACAAATATACACCAATTTTTCAAACACGTCTTACATCATTGTGGAACCTTTTCAAGATAACAAGGAAGTACGACATTGTACTTGTTTGCACCATATATATATATATATATATATATAGATGGATATATATATATATATATATAAAGATGGATATATATATATATATATATATCTATATATATATATATATATATCTATATCTATATATATATATATATATATATCTATATATATAGATATAGATATATATATATATATATATAGATGGATATATATATATATATATATATATAGATATATATATAGATAGATAGATAAATATATATATATATATATATATATATACGGCCCCTGTGGCCACGGGGACATAAAAACAATTAAAATAGCACCAACGTTATCCCTGCATATCGTAAGAGGCGACTGAAAGGGACGGGACGAGGGGGGGCTGGGAACCCCCTCTCCTGTATATAATCCTGTGAGACATCAACAAAGAGATGGAGCTGGGGGGGAGAGTGACTGCTCCCCGCACTCTAGTTTTTCGGGTGTTTGAATGTGTGTAGATGTAGTACGATAGAGAGTAAAAGATGTGAGATTGGAAGTATGTTTAGGAAGAGGAGGATGGATGTATTGGCCTTGTGTGAGACAAAGATGAAAGGAAAGGGTGAAGTTATGTTTGATAAAATGTCTGGTAGAGTGTCTGGGATTGAAAGGGGGAAGAGCGAGAGAGGGTGTGGCTTTATTGCAGAGTGAATGAATGACAGGTAAAGTAGTGGAATAGAAGGAAATATCATCTAGGTTAATGTGGTAAGGGTTAGGGTGGGTAGGGAATGTTGGGCGTTTGTCAGTGCGTATGGGCCATGTAGTGAGAAAAAAGAAGAAGAGCAGAATGAGTTCTGGAATGAATTTACTAGGTGTGTAGAAGGACTGGGTAGAAGAAATTATGTAGTTGTCATGGGTGACTTAAATACTAGAGTGGGAGATGGAGAGGTAGAAGGTGTCATTGGGAAGTATGGCGTACCAGGTGAAAATGAGAGTGGTGAGAGACTGGTAGATATGAGTGTTGAACAAGAGATGGTAATAAGTGCTAACTTTTTCAATAAGAAAGATAAAAACAAGTATACATGGGTAAGAGTGGCAGATGGAACAGTAGTAGAAAGGGGCATTAATGGATTATGTGTTGATAACTAAAAGAATGTTTGGAAGATTGAAAGACGTGCACGTGTTTAGGGGTATGGGCTAATGGTATGTCAGATAATTTTTTGGTGGAAGGAAAATTAGTTGTAGCAAATGAGTTGGGGAATAGAGTAGGTGGATGTAAAAGGGAGCTAGTGAGGGTTTAAGATCTAATAAAATCGGGGGGTAAAAAGTAAATATCAGGAAAGGTTGAAAATGTCACATGACGAAGTGAAAGTAAGAGAAACTGGTAATTTAGAGGAGTGGAAGTTAGTAAAAGAAAATTTTTTATGATTGCAAGTGATGTGTGTGGCAAGAAGGTTGTTTGAGGCAGCATGAGGAAAGGGCAGTGAATGGTGGAATGAAGGGAGGTGAAGGTAAAAGTGGAAGAGAAAAAGAGGGCTTTTGAAGAATGGCTGCAGAGTAATAGTATAGAGAAGTATGAAAAATATAGGGAGAAAAATGTGGAAGTAAAGTGCAAGGTACGTGAGGCAAAGAGGGCAGCTGACCTAAGGTGGGGTCAGGGATTGGGTCAGTCATATGAAGTGAATAAGAAGAAGTTTGGAAAGAAGTGAAGAGAGTAAGGAAGGCTGGCTCAAGAATTAAAGAGACAGTGAAAGATGGAAATGGAAGGTTGTTAAAAGGAGAGGAGGCAAGGAAAAGATGGGCGGGAATATTTTGAAAGTTTACTGAATGTTGAGGATAATAGGGAGGCAGATATAATTGCTTTAGCAGGTGTTGAGGTGCCGGTGATGGGAGATGAGAATGAGAGAGAGATTACAATAGAGTAAGTAAAGAGAGCACTGGATGAAACGAGAGTAGGAAAAGTATCTGGTATGGATGGTGTGAGAGCTGAGATGTTGAGGGGAAGGGGGTGTGACTGTACTCGAATGGTTGGTGAGATTGTTTAATATGTGTTTTGTGTTGTCAATGGTACCAGTAGATTGGGTTTGTGCATGTATTGCACCACTATATAAGGGTAAGGGAGATGTGCATGAGTGTTGTAATTCAAAAGGTATTATTTTGTTGAGTGTAGTTGGAAAAGTGTATGGTACAGTAATGATTAATAGGATTAAGGATAAAACAGAGAATACAATCTTGGAAGTACAGGGTGGTTTTAGAAGAGGTAAGGGTTGTATGAATCAGATTTTTACAGTTAAGAAAATATGCGAGAAATATTCAGCAAAAGGTAAGGAGGTGTATGTTGAGTTTATGGATCTGGAGAAAGCGTATGATAGAGTTGATAGGGAAGCAATGTGGAATGTGATGAGGTTATATGGAGTTGGGGGAAGGTTGTTGCAAGCAGTGAAAAGTTTCTACAATGGTAGTAAAGCATGTGTTAGAATAAGAAATGAAGTGAGTGATTGGTTTCCGGTGGGAGTGGGGCTGAGACAGGGATGTGTGATGTCGCCGTGGGTTGTTTAACTTGTATGTTGATGGAGTGGTGAGAGAGGTTAATGCTCGAGTGCTTGGACGAGGATTGAAACTGGTAGCCGAGAATGACCATGCATGGAAGGTAAATCAGTTATTGTTTGCAGATGATACTGTACTGGTTGCAGACACAGAAGAGAAGCTTGACCGACTAGGTTAGCATTTGGAAGGGTATGTGAGAGAAGGAAGTTGAGAGTTAATGTGGGTAAGAGTAAGGTTATGAGATGTACGAGAAGGGAAGGTGGTGCAAGGTTGAATGTCATGTCGAATGGAGCGTTACTTGAGGAGGTGGATCAGTTTGAGTACTTGGGGTCTGTTGTTGCAGCAAATGGTGGAGTGGAAGCAGATGTACGTCAAAGAGTGAATGAAGGTTGCAAAGTGTTTGGGGCAGTTAAGGGAGTAGTAAAAAATAGAGGGTTGGCCATGTATGTAAAGAGAGTTCTATATGAGAAAGTGATTGTACCAACTGTGATGTATGGATCGGAGTTGTGGGGAATGAAAGTGATGGAGAGACAGAAATTTAATGTGTTTGAGATGAAGTGTCTAAGGAGTATGGCTGGTGTATCTCAAGTAGATAGGGTTAGGAACAAAGCGGTGAGGGTAAGAATGGGTATAAGAAATGAAGATAGCAGCTAGAATGGATATGAATGTGTTTGAGGTGGTTTGGCCATGTTGAGAAAATGGAAAATGGCTGTCTGCTAAAGAAGGTGATGAGTGGCAAGAGTTGATGGGAGAAGTACAAGAGGAAGGCCAAGATTTGGGTGGATGGATAGAGTGATGAAAGCTCTGGGTGATAGGAGGATAGATGTGAGAGAGGCAAGAGAGCGTGCTAGAAATAGGAATGAATGGCGAGCGATTGAGACGCAGTTCCGGTAGGCCCCTGCTACTTCCTCCGATGCCTTAGATAACCGCGGAGGGGAGCAGCAGTAGGGGATTCAGCATTATGAAGCTTCAATGTGGTGGATAAAGTGGGAGGGTGGGCTGTGGCACCCTAGCAGTACCTGCTGAACTCGGTTGAGTCCCTTGTCAGGCTGGGAACGTAGAGAGTAGAGGTCCCCTTTTTGTTTTGTTTCGTTTGTTGATGTTGGCTATACATATTTATATATAAATATATATATATATATATATATATATATATATATATTTTATATATATATATATATATATATGTGTGTGTGTGTGTGTGTGTGTGTATGTGTGTGTATTTATGATTTCATGTGACCAATTACAATGATGAAACATATGACACGGTACCCAAATTAATGAAATAAAGATAAAAACTTTAAAAGAAGTGAAAAGAGACAAAAGAGAAGAAGATAGCCTAGCAATAGTAAATCTCGGTGAACTTTACACCAAATGATTGCAAGTCGGCTTGAAAAAAAAATATTATTATATTATATCGAAAGAAGAGACACAAAATACCTGAAACACTACTTCCCTGTAAGCTTACTCTCAGTGATATATGAAATATTTCAAAATATTATATTTAGTCAAATGAAAATAAAAAGTAGACTTCAATCCACCAAGAGAGATCAGGCAGGCTTCAGAAGCGAGTATTGAACAACTGACCATATCCATGTAATTAAAATGCTAATGGAGAAATCAATAGAGTATTAAAAACCACTATTTATGGCATTTAAAGATTAGGAGAAAAATTTTGATTATGTCAAAACTCTAAATCATGAAAGCCCTTCAATGACGAAGAATAGATGATAGTTATGTTACAGCACTTGAATATATCTATACGGGCAGTGAAAAAAAAAAAATAAAAAAAAAAAGGGTTTGAAAACTCCAGTTGGGAACAAGAATTAGGCAGGGAAACCCTATCTCTCATAAATTATTCACAGGGTGCCAAGTAGAAGTTTTAAGAATTTACATTGACAAAATGTAGGAAATAACATCAAAAGATTTCAAACGATTTTGTTGTATTTGGTGAATTATGGAAACATTGCTAAATATGATAAAAAAATTTCAATAGACAAAGAAAAAATGTAGGACAGGAAATAAATTTAAGCAAAACAAATATAAAATTCAATAAAAATAAGGAGATGACAAATAAGGGAAAAGGGGTGAGTTAAGAATATAGGTGCTTAAGACAGACAGTAATTGTTTTTACAGAAAATTATATCAAAGTTAGAAGATAGATACGTATGTGATGGAGATATGTAGGCAAACAAAAAATGTTATGAAAAAACACACACACACACATACAAACAAAAACACAAATGGTGACGAGAACATAAAATTTTTCCAATTTCGTCAGCGGGGGTATATATATATATATATATATTTATATATATATATATATAGTATATGTGTATATATATATATATATATATATACATATATACACATTATATATACACACACACACACACACATATATATATATATATATATGTGTGTGTATATATATATATATATATATATTTATACATACATATATATATATATGTATATATAAATATATCTATATATATATATATATATATATGTGTGTGTGTGTATATATATATATATATATATATACATATATATATATATATATATATAAATATATCTTTATATATATATATATATATATGTGTGTGTGTGTGTGTATGTGTGTGTGTGTGCGTGTGTGTGTTTGTATGTGTGTGTGTATTTGTGGATGTGTCTATGTATAAATTTACTCCAAAATATTTAGGCTTTTGCTTCCAATATTATTTATAGAAAAAGCGATTATGTGCGTGTTTGTGCATATACATTTTTATTGATATAGAAATATACGTATAATTTCGATGGGGATTTTTCAATCTTTTAATGTTTAATGTTATATACCAGTAAATACCGTTTTAAGATTATGTAAATATAAAAAATATTATCTTTGATCTAAACATCAACCAAATACAGTTTTAGAGCACAGAACATATTACTATTTCTCTACCTTTGTCTCGACTTCGACCTTGACCTTTGACCTAATCATGTTTTGGATAGCGTAGATTTTCTTACACCCAAATATGAACCAAGTTTGAAGTATTAGTGACAACGATGTCCAAACTTACGACTGATGACGTGAATTAAATATTTTTTTTTTACCTTTACCACATTTGACCTTGACCTGCGAAAATTGATTAATTTCACACAACAGTTAATCCCTGTAATTTTTGGGATTGATGCCAGGAAACTGTTCTGAAACAAATACACACACTCATGTAAACACACAAACAGTTACGAGAACATAACATCTTTCCAATTTCGTTGGCGGAGGTAATAATAATAATAATAATAATAATAATAATAATAATAATAATAATAATAATAATAATAATAATAATAATACCTTGAATTGTATATTGCATCATGCAACACCTCTAATAAATATATTGTTAACAGAATGGCCAATTATTATATGGCTATCGTTATATAATTAACTTTCATAAATAATAGTTATACTAAACATGAGGCATATAAGCTGTTGTTGCAGAATACGATAACGGATGAATATCAAATTGAATATCAGGTGGACTTTTGTACTGATTTTACGGAGATTTAAAGAAATATCTATTCATTATAACGGATAGTGATAAGGATTTATTAAACATAGATGTATATGAATATACATCTATATGTATATATGTATTCGTGCATCCCAGCTCTTCAAACTTTAAAACTATATCCAGCAGAGTTTGCCATATATCAAATCATAAATGGTCCTTAGGATTTTTATTCACAGAGAAGAGTAAACAACTGTGATTGGTCAAATCATCACTCACAATATGGACCAATAAGAGTAGAGGGAATATAGGAGGTGCCATTTATCACTTAACTACCGCTATTCCCTGTATAATACCTCACTCCCCGGAGACTTAATATTATTGTGGCGGAATTGAACGGCAGAAAGGTTCTTAAGATCTGGCACTTGAGGGTTGAAAGGTGGTAACCTTTCACCCAGTGTTCAAAAGTGGGGCACTAAACACTACAG
Source organism: Palaemon carinicauda (assembly GCF_036898095.1). NCBI lineage: Eukaryota > Metazoa > Arthropoda > Malacostraca > Decapoda > Palaemonidae > Palaemon > Palaemon carinicauda. The sequence goes on along the minus strand of NC_090758.1, from coordinate 28,137,357 downwards.
CCCGTTTATCACCGTGTGTCTTCTATCATGCACACCCTTGGTCCTCCATCTCCGAACCATCACTAATTAGTCGAAACAATTTGAGTCCTTTATGAAAGGTTTTAGACTCCATTCTTTTTGATAGGGAGACTAAATATAGATTTTCTAGGTAAGACGACTCACCCAATACACGAATTATAAATAGAAAAATGTTTAACTCAAATGACCGGTGACATAAAGGATTTAGAAAAATTACCGTTTGACGTTTTATTCCCCTAAAAAAACAATACTATGATTCTCACAAAGGGTACTCTGTATTTTACGTTGTGAGTGAGAGTGGGGAGAGAGAAAGGGTGAATGAATTGTAAGAAGGGGAGTAGAGACTGGATCAATTTGCAGTAAAAAAAAGTCCATTTGGGTTGTCATTTGAAGCTATTCTTAGAATTATGATGTGATTGATCAAATGACAACTTTTATATGATAATTGTGATGTTGAAACCACCTTCAAGTGTAGGATTATAAGTTTTAGAGAGAGAGAGAGAGAGAGAGAGAGAGAGAGAGAGAGAGAGAGAGCGAAACGCGATGTTTAAATGGCCTAACTTTTGGTGTTCATATTTCTTTCACACTCAGTGTAAAAAAAAAAGATAACATATGACTTTTTCCCGAGAAAGTTGTAACAAATGTTTTTTTTATGTTTCATAATTAGAAGATTATTAGTAAAACTGAGTTCCCAGGTCGTAGAAATTAAATCGTTTGCAAACTTTATTGTTTACAATAAAAGTTGTTAGCGATTATATTATATATTTGTAATGCATTCAAAATCCCTATCAAGTAATGCTTTTTTTCTTTTAGTGAAATATATTACAATATTTTTTGAGGGAGTACTATAGATTATATTCCATCTTCATCATATTAGAAAACCATTGGAGTCTTTGCGAAACGATTTCCGGAAGCTTGAAACTTCACAAGTAATTTGAAGCAATAGAGTTCATGAAGATATAATCATACCTTAAACATTATTATTACCTTATCACTAATCATGTTCTCACGAACTAAACTGTCAGTAATTGAAGCACAATCATCTAATGGCTGTGACTAAATTCCCTTTTGGTGATCATTGGTTCGTCAAATATATGGTAATGGGACATAAATACGCCAGGAAATGATAATTTTCAATTCTGATTGTTATTGGGAGTTGAAAGAAAGACTGTTGAGAGAGAGAGAGAGAGAGAGAGAGAGAGAGAGAGAGAGAGAGAGAGAGAGAGAGAGGCATGCCATCGACTCAAAAGTCTTCTAAAGATCTTATCCTTATTTTTCTTTTATTTCGTGGGTAACGACGAGGCACCGAAACGAGGTTTCATAATGCAAAAACTAATGCGATGTAAAGTAGAACATTTTCTTTTCAGAAAAAAACTTTGATCGTAGGTACATTTTATGCCCTTACTTTATTATACTGTAAAAAAATATATATCTAATACATACACAAACACACACACACACACACACACACATATATATATATATATATATATACATTTATGTACATATATATATATATATATATATATATTTATGTACATATATATATATATATATATATATATTAGTGGAAGGGGTCTCACTCCAGGCCACAAAACTCTTACATAGCATTGACTGGAGAAATATGTTTAGTCTCCGGCCGAGTTTGAATTTAAAAATTAATATTTCTTTTCTTTCTCTCTCTCTCTCTCTCTCTCTCTCTCTCTCTCTCTCTCTCTGTATGGATCTAAATGTTATTTTAGGAAAAATACGAAATATATAATATAAGGAAAGGTTTAAGAATCAATGATCTGGAGAGAGAGAGAGAGAGAGAGAGAGAGAGAGAGAGAGAGAGAGAGAGAGAGACCAAGACTTTTAAAGAAGGTCCGAAACAGTCAACTTTACCTGTTGTCGTTAAAACACCTGCCTGAGTCTTGTAATATCCAGTTTCGAAAACGTTCCACTCGAACTGTCCTCTTATTTTCCAAGCAAAATATTACATATTTTCACTATCAATGGAACTCTCTGAGTAAAAGAGCCTGTTGGCCGTCAGCTGGAGAACGGGAAAGTCAGGAATCTTTTGTACCGGACAAAAATATTTTGGATTTTCCTTTAAAAAAAAAAACTCCTTTGGGAGTTCTTTTCTTAAACGTCTGAATTTGTTGTGAGATAACTGGTTAGATTTTTTGGGAAAGAGTTTGGCTTGTTTTCGTAATTGTTTAGGGAAGACTTTTGGTGAGTTTGTTATTATTATTATTATTATTATTATTATTATTATTATTATTATTACTTAGAATCTTAAAATCGTCATAGGTTACTTTAATAGTAAAAATTAATTTTTCCCACAACACCTTTTGAAAAATAGGGAAATGAATATAAAAATAAACTCACAAAAAAATACAACACGTTTATTCACTAACTTACATAAAGAAAATCAATGTTTCTTATTCGTTTACTTTAAGTGACAAATCAAATAAAGCAAAATATCAATAGAAAAGGGGAACAGTCACTACGGTATTAATACTTAAGGAATAGTTTTCTGAAACAACTGACACGATACTGTTACGGAAGCTTTAGGCTTGAGCACGTTGAAAAGGTAAGATTGAAGTTCAGATGAAATGGCATGATGACCTGATTCGAAGACGTCACCGAAAGGGTGGCATCAAGATGGGACATCAGATGTCTTCTCTAAGAATTCGATGATAGTGCTGAGCTCAGGTAGGGTTCAGGAAGTGTTGGCTACTTCTCGTCACAAACGGGGAGGGATCGCTGCTTCAATTAGTCTCATCTTCTAGCCACAACATGATTTTGGAGATAGGCCTTTGTTGTCTGAAGAGGTTAAAATCTGGCTCTACCAGACTTCTGGTCTTCTCTGTTTCTTATATCGCTAGGACTTGGATCTCATCTGCTTTAGACATAGTTCCTCTCTTGTCTTATTGCCTGTCCTATATTTCTTGGATAATCTCTTTTTTAAGATCATATACCCATGTATGGGCGGAGTTAATTACAGTGGGCAGTGGCCATTTCCATATAAGGTGTTCCTTATAACAATTCTGTGTCTTCCTCAAAAACAACAATTTCGATCAGGACATGGAAGCTTCAAGAAGATATTTCTGATGCAATTTGGACCAAGTGTGAAGTCGTACTAAAAGGGCAGCCTGTTTCTTTCCATGAAGATATATTTCATAAAGAAGGATTTCCCTGAGGTTTCTCAAAATATGCTGACTCCACTAAGTAGGACGATGGCATGTTGGTCAAAACAGGACAGTCCCCCTATCACAGCAGGCGCTCTCGTGGAGGCAGGGTTTACTTTCAAAATGCTGATGACAGTAACGACAGGTTTGACCAAACAATATGGTAGTCGGATCTCGCTGGTCACACTTAGGGAGTAGATATTTTTGTGTTTAAAACATCTCCTTTTAATAGTATTGAATCTACCAATGAAATTATTATTATTATTATTATTATTATTATTATTATTATTATTATTATTATTATTATTATTATTATTATTAACTCTGCCAACGAGGTTGGAAAGAGGTTATGATTCACCACGTGTTTGTATGTTTGTTTGTTTGTGAATAGCTTTCTGGCCACAATTTTAATGGCAGAATAAACAAAAATTTCAAGCAATTAATTGCAGATCCGATGAAGATGGCACTATCGCCCTTTGTAAGAGGAAACGCGTATACCTGATTCCAGAGGGCTGAAGTTTCGCCTTAAGGGCGTGACTCGGTAAAACACCATAGCAGATTACGTTCTCGAGGCGATCCCCTGGGAAACTTTACCGCAAATATCTAATTCCCTGTGAGAGAAGGCAGACACCCCCATAATATTCAAAGACCTCAAATCATACGTCCTGGAGTAGTACTTCCCATCACCAGCCGCCAGCATAGCAAAACTTTTTAAGATCTCTCAGCAACCATTTGGCGACAGAAAGGCTTCGCTCGCCTTCCTGGAAATGAACTGTGTCGCTTGCCTGCAACCTGCCGCAGATGGCTTTCCTTGTGAAGTGAATTTACTTTGTGTAATTTGGGTTTGGCACCTACCCAAACCTGTACGTGCTGACATTCCCAATTTCAATATTTTGCTCATGAAGGAACTGATGATGAAAAACAATGCCCAAATTAAATGCCACTTCACCACTTTCTAGACTTCTATCAATGCTTCTAATCCTGAAAAAGTGGACCACTATTCAACATCGACCGAAGCTGATGAGAATATGATATTACACAAACATCCACCCCATGACGTGCTGGAGTGGAGACAAAGCCTCCTACCCTGCACATATACCACCCCTCGCTTATACTGCATCCAAATATCTTACCATCAATTTACTGACGCCCATCGGCTGCATTTATGCCACTACCACTACTAATTCGGAGATGCTGTGAACAAATAGGTGAATGACTGTCAGTGGCCAAGAAATGCTGGGGCCTCCCCTGTCACTAATCTTTTCTTTTTACATGACGCACTATATTGAGTACCATTTTTGGTAGACACAGCTACTTGCTGTTCTCTTCTGCCAAGGCCCCTCTCCAGGACACAAGGTAGTCTGTGTAAGTGAGCTGATATCTTCCTGATTGCTGCCTATGAATCTTCTATACCCAACCATGGCTATAAAACCCTCTCATAATAGTTTGTAAGCGCCAAATATATTTGAAAGTTATCTGTTACTGATATCCTATTGCCAATCCACATTCTGAATTTCCTCTCATACTTCCACCTCCTGGTTGATTTAGCTCACCAATGGTTAGTCTACTTGGAATCATACTCCTCGACGCCTCTCCAACCCTCCCCGTTGACCACGGTCTCCACATAAGCGTACCCAGAGATGCCTATGTGCACCTCATCACATTGTATCCTGAATTTTTTCGTCCAGAACTTCGTCAAAACTCTACAGTTTCCTCAAAACATGGTATTTATCACATTAACCCTGGATAGGTACGGTCCTCGGACACCCCTTTAAGGGTATACTCGGACGCGAACGACCCCGACGCCAAAAAAAATTCTTGAAAAATCAGTTTTTGCAGTAACCTCCTTTTTCTTTTGCCAAAAAAAACTTCAATGAATGCTTAAAACAACTGTAAAGATAAATACTACTCATCTGCAGAAAAACTATTTATTATAAATATTTTAAAAAATTAAGTAGAAAAAAAAAAGACCTGACATAAAAATTCATAAAAAAAAGTTTATACATATATACACAAATCCTTTTAGGAATTGATTCTTGAATGTTTAGGACATATCTTGATGTATTTTGGATGAAGTCAGACCCATGGAGGTGAAGATCTGAAATGAGAAAAAAAGGGTAACTTTTTTTTACCAAAAAAAATTGTCCAAATTTCATGAATTTTTTTGGGTACCCAAATGAAATAGGAAGTGGCTAATTTTTTTAGGGAATAAACATATGTTATCCTAAAATAGAAATATGTAAAAAAATCTTCATTATTTTGTAAATTACATTTATATCAGGGGCCATATCTAAAGGTAATTTTTTGAGTACTTGGAAATTTCGTAAAAAAATACATATATTTAATATATAATATGATATTTATGCAGGTAAAAATATACCAAAATATCACAAATTCTATAGGGAACAAGAATATATATAGATAGGGCAGCTTACGCTTCGGATATGTCCACAAAATGGCCGCCAACCACACTGACTCAGACTCCCTAATCTGCCACTTGAAATGTAGGAAGGGTATGTCAATTTCGGTGTTATTTACTAATCTAATTATTATTGGATATGCATAAAAATTGTATGGTGGGTTGCTGGATAATTGTCGATTATTTTACGACTATAAAATTAAAATTCTGACCCAAAAAAATTTTTTTGAAGGGAAATAAAATCGAAAAAAAAAAATGTAAAACAATATTTTAGCTAAAAAAATTTGATGATATTCAATCAAAAAAAAAGTAAACAAAATTTTCCGACAAATAAACATCTAGAGGAATCATTACTCTGTGATAGTTCCTTAGTACGTAGTAATTTTGAAAGAATTGGGAAAAAACGAAAAAATGGCAATCACCGGAAAATCGAACACATACCTATATATACGCCATATCTGGCTAAAAAAAAGATAGGCATGGGTAGCCAGATCATCTAGAAACACTTTCCAACACTATAAAAATATAAGTTTTGCGACACTACTTGCCAATTCCTTACGGTAACATGACTAAGCAAAAAAATGCAAAACAAATAAAAAGGGGCACTCGTGGAAAAATGGCCATTCTAATATACGGCATTTCAGAAAAAAAAAATTTCAGCCACGTGCTAGGCAAACCATCAAGGCATATTTTCCGACAAATAAACATATAAATGAAATATTACTCTGTGATAGTTCCTTAGTACGTAGTAATTTTGAAAGAAATGGGAAAAAACGAAAAAATGGCAATCACAGGAAAATCGAACACATACTTATATATACGCCATATCTGGCTAAAAAAAAAATAGGCATGGGTAGCCAGATCATCTAGAAACACTTTCCAACACTATAAAAATATAAGTTTTGCGACACTACTTGCCAATTCCTTACGGTAACATGACTAAGCAAAATATGCAAAACAAATAAAAAGGGGCACTCGCGGAAAAATGCCCAACATTCTAATATACGGCATCTCAGATAAAAAAAAAAGACATGCACGTGTTAGCCCAACCATCAAGGCACACTTTCTAACACATAAACATGAAAAAAAAATCAATAATATACGGCAATTCCTTACTACGTAGTAAATTTTTACAAATATTGAAAAAAAAACAGAAATTGGCAACCGCAGTTAAATACCCAATATACCAATAACTACGTCGTATCTGACAAAAACAAAATCACGCATGGGTAGCCAGATCATCTAGACACACTTTCCAACATTAAAAAAGCAAAAGTTTTACGACACTATTTCGCAATATCTTACGGAAAAATGACTTGGCAAAAAAATAAAAAAAAATTAAAAAGGGACACTCGCGGTAAAATGCCCGACATTCTAATATACGACATCTCAGATAAAAAAAAAGACATGCACGTGTTAGCCCAACCATCAAGGCACACTTTCTAACACATAAACATGAAAAAAAAATGAATAATATACGGCAATTCCTTACTACGTAGTAATTTTTACAAATATTGAAAAAAAAACAGAAATTGGTAACCGCAGTTAAATACCCAATATACCAATAACTACGTCGTATCTGACAAAAACAAAGTCATGCATGGGTAGCCAGATCATCTAGACACACTTTCCAACACTAAACAAGCAAAAGTTTTACGACACTATTTGGCAATATCTTACGGAAAAATGACTTGGCAAAAAAATGAAAAAAAATGAAAAAGGGGCACTCGCGGTAAAATGGTCCTCGTGGTGATGAACGACATTTTAACTAAAAAAAAAAACATGCACATGGTAGCCAAACAATCCACCAAGACTTTCCACAACTGATAACCTATACAAGTTGCACCATTCTACGACAATTTCATAATACGTAATAACTTTGATAATTATGCAAACTACCTCAGAAGGGTAAACTCGGACGCGAACGACCCCGACGCGTCTCAGAAATCGGGGAAGGAGTACAGCTACAGCAATGCACATCTGGACACTACTAGAGCGTGTAGGGGAGACACCTCCTGCAGGTCGATCACCCACAAATTCAGTCACAGGGGTGAGTCACGTGAGAAAAACCTGTTTTTTTTTGACGCTCGGGGTCGCAAACGACCCACCGTACCTATCCAGGGTTAAGCTGCAAAACTTTTACAGGGCTTCGCACAAATAAAATTAACCAAAGCCATAAACATAATAAATGCAACCTTGGACACAAATAACATGGAAATTTTATATGAATAAATTGACTCAAAAGGACCAAGAATAGTTATTTAATAATTATGGATTTAGCAAGACCTTTACTTAAATATAAATGAAAGTGCTGGCAATAACAAGGAATCGAACTAAAACCCGCTTCCTTCAGTTGAACCCCATACCTGTTATTGTCCAGAGAAGCATATAAGTGGAAGTGACGACGACATTCACCACAAGAGCACGTTGCAGATAAAGGAGCCAATTTTTCGACACATCAAGCTAGGACTCCACTTGGGCTCAATCACACATAACGATGCTAAATACATCACAGTAAACCCTTGGTCATATCTCGAGGACGAGGACTTCAGAACTGTATACGTCTCTACGTGGCACATGGTCGTGGCAAACTAATAGAAGAAGATATCCAGTGGTCCAGTGAGGTTTTTACAATATCCACATATTGTACATATTCCTCACTGTATAATTATTGATGAAGAAACACATCTGCGAAAAACACTTGAAAACGAAGATTAGTAATTTCACAGAAGGCTTAGAAGAGGAGTTGCTGCCATACTGCCGACGGAGAGATGTCTCTGCTTCTGTTTTACAGTACAAAACCATATCGGCTTGTATAGTTATAACAAGGTAATAAGGGAACCAATGGAAGTGGGTTAAAAAATGAAAAACAAGCTAATTCAAAACCAACCTAAAACTATCAAACAACCACCTACTCCTTTTGAGTCAAAATACAATTTTAATACAAACAAATATGGAAAGTTACGAATTATATTCGTAATTTTCTGGACATTGCAGGCCAGGGATACAATTTAATATGTAAATTGTAAAAAAATTCAATCAAACTTAATCTAATTATTCAAATATTCTCGTGTTCGCTGCTCACTTAATATCGCAGCCTTCCTGCGAACACGAAGATTATTAGTGTCATAAGGAGAAAAGGACTGCAACATAAACCAAAACTTAGTCTGACATTGCAAAATGTAACCAGGGTATAATCATCTTTCCTAACATTACGAAACCAGAAAAATAGAAGTTTCGCCTGATGGTTCTCGCTCAAAGTCAACATATTAAATGCCTTTTTTCAAATCAAATGTCAATAATTTCTCGTCGAACCGAAGATCAATGAAAGCTGACAACATTTTCTGGTTCAGATTAGGGCCCGGGAACATACACTGGTTATGGGACAAATTCAGACCTTTATTAAGTTCATTTTCTCTCAAATTCGACAGATAAACTATCTTACTTTTCGTTGTCTTACGTTGAGGCTTGAAAACAGCCATGTGGGGAATGAAAAAATAATTTGGGTGTTCTAATTTAAATTGTTCAAGATTATCTACAGGTTCAATAATACCCTCGGCTAACTGATGTCTGAAAGTCTGATCCATCAATAGCAAATTACCTTTATCTTTCTTGTGCTTCTTTAATGTAGACTTTAAAATTAATTTAGCTAACCTCTCATTCTTAGAGAGTAAATGAGATAGTTTACCATTCCACAACAAAGGAACCCTAATCCTGTCATCTGTTTCCCTGAAAAGATTTTTTTTAGCGTGAAATCAATTAACTTCCTATTCAGATCAGTTGTCTGCTCATCACATTCAGGATGATCATAATTAAGATAATTACAGCATTCTGCCTCAAGTATATGGTTAGTGGCCTCTCTTAACCCTTCCTCTATGACCTTGCCTTTAGTGTTCAATACATTAAAGTTACAACTAGTAGCAATATTACCAAAATCAAGGTCTTTCATTTCATCACTAAATGAGGGACTAAAATAATCACAACCCAATAAAAAAGAATGTGTGCATATACTTACAGTGGAGTCCACAACAGGGAAAGATAACAATGGCTCACTGGAATCAGTGTTCATGCAATAGAAATTACTGTCGCGAGTCTGCAAATAATCCACATTATTGATCAATCTGTCAAGATTTCCTGTTAGCATAATGCCATGTAACATATCAATATATACAGAGGGGTCATTATTGCCAAATACAACGTCTTTTCCCAACAAAACATGAGAAGAATCTGAACCTAACAAGACATCAATGTCACTAATTTCACTAGATTTTGGGTCTAGGAAGGAATCAGCAAAGGAATAACCTTTATCTCTAAAGGGTCTAATAACCTTCCCTAAACCAGGTAAGGACAACTTTATATTTATCGAGGGCACAACCATAGCAAAAATCTCAACTACACCAGTGGTTAAAGTAATAGGCAACTGTACTATTCTAGTTTTATAGACCTTGGGACCATCAAAACCATTAACTGTCGAGTCAACATCATTGCATATAACTTTAAATTTACCAAAATTGGCTAGTCTCTCCGATACAAAAGTGCTTTGTGAACCGGTATCCTTGAGCCCTCTGAATAATCTCCCTTGACCTGAAACTTGGAAAGTAAAAGTTGGAAGTGCAGATCTACTACTACAATTAGGCAGTATGGCTACTCCACTATTCGTCGCTGTTTTAACTGTAGCAGAACTAGACGGCTCCTTTTTACTTTGGGTGGAGCTTGCCTTTATGCATAAAAAGGAGAAATGTCAACTGCCACAATGATAGCACTTTTTGCGAAACCAGAAAGAACATTTAGTAGTCGGGTGCATAAAACTTCCACATTTCACACAGCCCTTACACTCTGACAATTTCGATACTTTCTCCTGTGCAGTAGGGAAATTTGGACATTTGGACATAAAGTGATTAATATCCTTTGAATCTACCTTTGGCATAAGTTGCAGCTTTTTGATGCATTGTTAATATTAGAGTCGACTTTGATAGCCAAACTAGTCGAAGTATCCTGATTCTTCCCTTGAAAATTTCCAGAAATAGCGGGACCTTTAAACTTTGAAATTTTCCTAGCATTCTCATACCTTTCAGTGGCAGTAAAGAAGTTATCCTTAATTTCTTACAGCTAGGACGAGTTTGATTGGTAATCTGAACTAACTCTTTCTTAAATTGTTCATTAAGGCCTGACCATGCAAAATACTGTATAAAATCATCTGCCGTTATTTCTAGTGCACTAACAGACTGCAATATAGTCCTGAATTTTGAAATATATGAATATGGATCATCTGAAAGCCCTAACTTAAGTTCTGTCAACTGCCTGATCGTGTTTACCTTACGAATGCTTTCCGAAGCAAATGCTGCCTTCAAAAGCTCTACTGCATCATTAAAGGTTTGCTTGTCCGCCTCTAAAGAATCCAACAACAATTTAGCACGACCGTCTACTTGCTGCTTGAGCAACAACAAAAGATCACGATCTGGGTATGTAAAGGAACTAGTGGTACTTAGGAATTCCTTAAGAAATGACGTGAAGTCCTCGTTTTCTTTACTGGTAAACCTGGGTAAAGGCGCAGTTGGCTGCTTTAACAAAGAACGAGCATTATCAATGCTAACATTAGAATGATTAGAGAGAGAAGCATGCAGCAAAGACAAGCAAATCTGGATTCTATCCTGGTATTCCTGACATATGTCACTCTCTGTATCTAAAGCCACCTCTGTTACCCCGTCATCTGAAAACTTCAATTCAAAAAGATTTTGGTCCAATTCCAATAAACTCTTCTGGTAGTTAAGCAGAAAACCCCTTTCGGTCGTTTGTAAGGCTGGATCTAAACCCCTGTAATTATCACGTTTATCATAACAAACAGTAACTTTTTTACGAACCGTTTTGCGCCTGGACATTACAGCTTTTAAATCTGACATTTTAATCTAGCTGAATAAAATTACCTAAACAAAAGTAAAAAACAGATCGTGTAAAAATATATATAAAACAAATTGAACGCAAATTAGTAACTGTAAATGGAGCTAAACAAATAAACTGCTACATTCAATAAACACTGAATTAAACACATGCTAAATATAAGTACGCCAAAAAAACTTGATACATGAAAACAAAAAGTACTAAATTATTATAGACACGTAAGAAATAAGTAGAATCTCACCGAAAACAAGCACGTTACAATATGCTAATTACCTCACCGAATAAGACGACACGATATTTCGCAATCTATTCATATTAGCGTTTAACAACAACTAAAGTAAAATTACTGGACCACTGGAAACCCCCGCAACGAGCTATACCTGACCGTCAATACTTGCCACCTTCTCGCTAAAAATCCTGTCACGGTCGCCATGAACTAAACTTTTTGTATACTTATTCACTTAAACAAATACTTAGGAAAGTAATTTAAACAGCCTTAATACAAATTAATATAATTATTAACACCTTACAATTAACAATAAACATGCTGAAGGTGGCAAGCCAAATAGTACATTCGTATGTTAGACTGCTTTATAATTAAATAGAATTCCTGTCGATGAAAGGACCTCATCCAAACGTAGACGAAGCGAGAAAGTCCTATTCAGTGAATATGTTTAGCTCGTAACCACTCTGTCCTAGAAATATGAACAATATCACTATTAGTGACATGGAAACAGTAAGTCATATTAAATTTCCCCAGAATTATTCAAAATTAAGCTGCAAAACTTTTACAGGGCTTCGCACAAATAAAATTAACCAAAGCCATAAACATAATAAATGCAACCTTGGACACAAATAACCTGGAAATTTTATATGAATAAATTGACACAAAAGGACCAAGAATAGTTTTTAATAATCAAGGTTTTAGCAAGACCTTTACTTAAATATAAATTAAAGTGCTGGCAATAATAAGGAATCGAACTAAAACCCGCTTCCTTCAGTTGAACCCCATACCTGTTATTGTCCAGAGAGGCATATAAGTGGAAGTGACGACGACATTCCCCACAAGAGCACGTTGCAGATAAAGGAGCCAATTTTTCGACACATCAAGCTAGGACTCCACTTGGGCTCAATCACACATAAAGATGCTGAATACTCGAGGACGAGGACTTCTGAACTGTATACGTCTCTACGTGGCACATGGTCATGGCAAACTAATAGAAGAAGATATCCAGTGGTCCAGTGGGTTTTTACAACATCCACATATTGTACATATTCCTCACTGTATAATTATTGATGAAGAAACACATCTGCGAAAAACACTTGAAAACGAAGATTAGTAATTTCACAGAAGGCTTAGAAGAGGAGTTGCTGCCATACTGCCGACGGAGAGATGTCTCTGCTTCTGTTTTACAGTACAAAACCATATCGGCTTGTATAGTTATAACAAGGTAATAAGGGAACCAATGGAAGTGGGTTAAAAAATGAAAAACAAGCTAATTCCATACCAACTTAAAACTATCAAACAACCACCTACTCCTTTTGAGTCAAAATACAAGGTTAATACAAACAAATATGGTAAGTTACGAATTATATTCGTAATTTTCTGAGTCAAGTGAGAAAAAATTCTTTTGTTTTGACGCTCGGGGTCGCGGACGACCCACCGTACCGTTCCAGGGTTAAAAGACATTCCATGTTAAAATTATCCATAGTTTTAACTTTAAGGTTCAATACATTTCTAATAAAAGGAATTTGGGCGAAAAAGACGCAAGGTTCACTAAAAAATTATAAAATGTGGATGATATCCATTAAAGCATAAAGAAAACAGTAAACAGAAAATATTGTCTCATCTGAAAAAGAAACATATTTGTCACTTTAATAAAATTTTAAACAATGTTGTTACAGTCTGTATCACTGTTTATTCACACTAGCATAAGGAACTCTTGGCACATGTGTCTGCACTATGCCTAGTTCACCAATGTCTATGGAACAGTTTATAAGGACACGTTAGTGGCCTATCACTTAGTCTGTAGTAACAGTCCGTGACTACTCACCCACCCTCTTAATTAATCGTCCCAAATTAATTTACTGTTCATCGAAAATTTAAACAGCAGGTTTAAGGACACTCCCTGCTTCTACCACAGACCTCTTAAATTCCTCCACTTGCTTCGCATAGTGTTTAAAGAATACACTGGATGACCTCCAGCCAGTGTATGAGCGAAGATGTTCGAAATCCATATTATTAAAGAAATTTCTGGAAGAGGCAACTTTCCTCGGATCATGACCTGCGGGTGTACTGTCTGGATCCGCTCTGCAAATAAAATAGGTGAGGTTCGCCCTTAGTTGTTTCAGAGATAAACTTGACCCCGAGGTTTCTCCTCTGAACTGCTCTCCTCCCCTAAAGTCTGAAGTCCGAAGAAGATAGACCTTTAGGCACTCCACTGGACATAGAGATGCATCTTCCTTCAGAGGGCAGATTCTCCAGGGACCCCACCTGTTGGTGGGTAGCTCGTTCTTGGCAAGAAACGTTGGGTCCGGAAACAAATACAGTTCTCCCCCTTCTAAGAACTGCACATGGCCCTCCTCTGTCGAGAGGGCGACTATTTCACTAACTCTAGCCCCCAAAGCGAGTGCAAAGAGAAATATAACTTTTTGGGTCAAATCCTTTAAAGCGTACACCTCATTGTTCAATATAGAGGCAAAATGAAGAACTTTATCTATGGACCATGAAATGGGTCTTGGAGACACTGATGGTCTAAGCTTAGCACAGGCCTTCGGAATTTTGTTAAAAATGTCATTAGAAAGGTAGACCTGAATGGCATATAGTATTGGTCTTGACAAGGCAGACTTGCACGTTGATACTGTGTTGGCTGCTAAACCTTGCTCATGAAGGTGATTGAAGAACGATAAACAGAATCTGTCGAGATTTCTTTTGGTGTCTTTACCTTGACAAAGGACACCCACTTCTTCCATGATGACTCATATTATTATTATCATCATTATTACAATTACTATCCATGCTACAACCCTAGTTGGAAAAGCAAGATGCTATAAGCCCAGGTGCCCCAATAGGGAAAAATAGCCCAGTGAGGAAAGTAAATAAGGAAATAAATAGATGGAACGAACAAATTAACAATAAATCATTCTAAAAAAGGCAACAACGTCAAAACAGATATGTCATATATAAACTATTAACAACGTCAGAAACAGATATGTCATATATAAACTATAAAAACTCATGTCCACCTGGTCAACAAAAAAGCATTTGCTCCAACTTTGAACTTTTGAAGTTTTACTGATTCAACTACCCGATTAGGAAGATCATTCCACAACTTGGTAACAGCTGGAATAAAACTTCTAGAGTACTGCGTAGTATTGAGCCTCAGGATGGAGAAGGCCTGGCTATTAGAATTAACTGCTTGCCTAGTATTACGAACAGGATAGAATTGTCCAGGGAGATCTGAATGTAAAGGATGGTCAGAGTTATGAAAAATCTTATGCAACATGCATAATGAACTAATTGAACTACGGTGACAGAAATTAATATCTAGATCAGGAATAAGAAATTTAATAGACCGTAAGTTTCTGTCCAACAAATTAAGATGAGAATCGGTAGCTGAACACCAGACAGGAGAACAATACTCAAAACAAGGTAGAATGAAAGAATTAAAACACTTCTTCAAAATAGATTGATCACCGAAAATCTTAAAAGACTTTCTCAATAAGCAAATTTTTTGTGCAATTGAAGAAGACACAGACCTTAAATGTTTCTCAAAAGTAAATTTGCTGTCGTGAATCACACCTGTATATTTAAAAGAGTCATACAAATTTAAAGAAACATTATCAATACTGAGATCCGGATGTTGAGGAGCCACCGTCCTTGACCTTCTTACAATCATACTTTGAGTTTTGTTAGGATTCAACTTCATACCCCATAATTTGCACCATGCACTAATTTTAGCTAAATTTCTATTAAGGGATTCACCAACCCCAGATCTACATTCAGGGGATGGAATTGATGCAAAGAGAGTAGCATCATCTGCATATGCAACAAGCTTGTTTTCTAGGCCAAACCACATGTCATGTGTATATAGTATGAAAAGTAATAGGCCAAGAACACTACCCTGTGGAACACCGGATATCACATTCCTATACTCACTATGGTGCCCGTCAACAACAACTCTTTGAGATCTATTACTTAAAAAATCAATAATAATGCTAAGAAACGACCCACCCACTCCCAACTGTTTCAGTTTGAAAACAAGGGCCTCATGATTTACACGGTCAAAGCCAGCACTAAAATCAAGGCCAATCATACGCACTTCCTGACCACAATCAAGGGACTTCTGTACAGCATTGGAGATTGTAAGAAGGGCATCACATGCTCCAAGGCCTTTACGAAAACCAAATTGCAAACTAGGGGGTAGATGATTACCTTCAGCAAACCTATTAATACATTTTGACATAAGACGTTCAAAAACTTTAGATAATATGGGAGTTAGGGAAATTGGGCGGTAATCAGTGGGACTTGAGCTACCACAAACACATTTACATAGAGTAACATTACCAATTCTCCAACAAGTGCTAAAAGGTCCTCTTCTTGCTATATTCCGCAAAATAACAGATAACTATGGAGCTAAGAAATCTGCTGTCTTTATAGAAAACAAAGGAAAAATACCATTTGGTCTACAACTCCATAAGCATCAGGGTCCATCAACAGAGCTTTAATATCACGAGATCGAAAAGCTAAACTAGTTAGTATAGCCTCAGGAAAACAAGAATGAGGAAGTTCAAGTTTTTCATTACTCTGTTTACTGTGAAAAACATCAGCCAAAAGGGTTGCCTTTTCCTTTGGACAGTGAGTGACTGAGCCATCAGGTTAAAGTAAAGGAGGAACTGTTGCATCTACACCAAAGAGTGCAGATTTAAGGGTAGACCACCATTTATGTTCCTGAGTTGTAACAGAAAGGGTTTCTTTTATGGTTAAATTGTACTCCTTTTTAGTTGAGGCATAAACTCTCTGAGCAAAAGCTCGAAGCTGAGTATAGTTGTTCCAGGTCAAATCTGATCTGTTACCCTTCCAAAGGTGATAGGCCTCCTGCTTCTCCAAATAAGCACGTCTACAATCATCATTGAACCACGGTTTGTCTTTCACTCGGTACCTTAGCACACAAGAAGGGATACGCCTATAGATTATGTTGACTATATTCTCATTCAAAACGACAACAGGATCTACACTATTATATAATTGTGACCAATTTGAGCAACAAAGATCATGCAAAATCACATTCCAGTCTGCTTGGGATTTCATATAAATTTTACAAGAATATGATATATCAGGGACAGTCAGCTCAGTGTTCACTAATAATGAAATCAAGGCATGATCAGATGTCCCGACTTGAGAACCAACCTTACTAGTTATAACGCCAGGGGAGTCAGTGTATACGAGGTCCAAGCAATTACCAGACCTGTGAGTAGCTTCATTTATGATTTGCTCACAGCCTGATTCAGAGACAAAGTCTGAAGCTCTTAAGCCATGGCGATTGGTAGGAGAGAACGAACTTAAGCGCTCCCTATGGTGAGCATTAAAATCACCAACAAAGACAAAGGAAGTCTTTCTATCATCTTCTTGTATCTTAGCCATAATGGTAAGAAGACAATCGAAGATAGAATCATCCATGTCTGGATCCCGGTAGATCGAACACAAATAAAAGTTGTTATGCCTGCCACAAACTTTTATTACCTGAATCTCATGACATCCATGTCTTCTGGTAGATATGGACTTATATTCCTCCAAAAAGTTTATGCTGTCTCTTCATATCCCGAATCTTTCTCTCATCGCTAGGGAGAGAAAATCATGAGCTTAAGGTTCTTGGTTTTCTGTGATGAAGCGAAGACAGTCGACTTCTGTACTCGCTGAATCAGGACTGGATCCGGTAGAGGTACGAACTTCAGTCGTAACTCCAATGCCAGAGGGAACCAAACGCTGTTCGGCTACTTGTGAGCTACTATTACCGCTTTCCCTTTGAAGGATCTCAGTTTGTCGAGGACCTTCAAAAGAAGGTTGTGCGGAGGGAACAGGTAAATCCTTGACCATCTGTTCCAGTCGAGGGACATAGCGTCCACTGCTTCCGCTAGAGGATCCTTTTACAGGGACAAATATCGATGAATTTTCTTGTTGTCTTTCGTCGCAAAGAGGTCTATCTGCAGTTCCGGGACTTGACTCAAGATGAAGGAGAACGATCCAGCGTCTTAGGACCATTCTGACTTTATCGGTGTGAACCTGAATAGAGCATCCGCTGTCACGTTACGGAACCCCTGAAGGTGAACTGCTGACAGGTGCCATTTCTTCTTTTAAGGCGACCTCGACCCTTGTCGATTCCGGCATCTCACTATCACCTCGCTGTCTAGAACCGATCTTATATGGGTCGAGTGGCGAGGAGATATTTTCTTCAGTGTTAGAATTACTGCCATGGCTTCTAGAAAGTCGATGTGAAACGACTTGAAATGATTGGACAAAGCTCCTTGTACTTTTCTTTTGGTGAAAGTGGCCTCCCCAGCCTTCTTTTGAAGCGTCTGTATGGAATGTGATTGACGAGGGAGGTAGCTGAAGAAATATTGATTTCTTCAGTTGCTTGGCTTTGGACCACGGCACGAGAAGTATCCGCAGTCGAGTAGGTAGTGGTCTCATCAGATCTCTTTGCACGTTTGATGCGTATTTTCTCCAAACTCCTGTTGCATCTTTCATCTGTGTTCTTAGCACTAGATCTGTTATCGAAGCAAACTGTATAGAGCCCAGCACTCTCTCCTATTCGCGCCTTGATATCCGTTTGGATTTTTATAGTCTCTTGACAGATCCTGCTGCTTCTTTCCTCTTCTTCCCTTGTGTGGAAAGTCGATGTGACTCCAAATTCCAGTGGATTCCGAACCACTGAAACTTTAGAGCTGGAGATAATCGAGGCTTTTTGATGTTGATCTTGAATCCCAGATGTTCCAGGAACTGGATGACTTTCTTGGAGGCTTGCATGCATTCTGTCTTGGATGCTGCCCACACCAGCCAGTCGTCCAGGTAGGCCACTATCTGGATCCCCTTTAGGCGTAGTTGATGGACGGCTGCATTCGCAAGCTTCGTGAAAATCCTTGGGGCTACGTTTAGCCTGAATGGCATGGCTCTGAAGGCATAAAGTCTTCTTTGTAACTTGAACCCTAGGTAGGAGGAGAGTTGACGATAGATTGAAAGTGCCAATAAGCGTCTGACAATTCTATAGAGACGGTGTATGCCCTTTTGGGCAGTAGGGTTCTTATGTGTTGAAGTGTCAGCATCCTGAACTTGTAGTTCACTATGAACTTGTTGAGTGGCTTTAAGTCCAGAATGACTCTGAGTCTTTTGCGTCCTTCTTTGGAACACAAAACAGCCTTCCTTGGAACTTGATGGACTTTACTTTTCGGATTATTTTTTTCTCCACAAGTTATCTGACATATTCTGCCAGAACGGGGGCAGAGGGTTGGAAGAATTGTGGGAATTGAAGTGGAGTAATGCTCCAGCTCCAACCCAGTCCATTCTTTACTAGGCATTGGGCCCAGGAATTGAAGGTCCAGCAATCCCGAAATAGATGTAGTCTACCTCCTACCGGAAGCATCTCACTTCTGCTGTTGTAGACCTGAGGCCTTGCCTCCTTGACCGCGTCCTCCCCCGAATCCCCTTCCCTTGAAGGGCGTCTAGAGGAACCTCTGACTGTTCCTCTAGCTTTTGGGCGAAAAGTTTTCGTTTGCCTTTTGAAAGCTGGGTTGAATACTGGCGATTGTGTCGCCACGGCTTGAGGTACCAACTGGTACGTGTTCGGAGGTTGTGCCACCATCTGAGGCACCGCGGTCGCAGGAAGTTGCTGTTGTTGCTGTCGGTAGGGCTTTGCAGGCCGAGAGGATAGCCTAGGCTTCTTTGTCTACTTCTTGGGTTGGGAACCCTCATCCAGAGAAGACTTTCTCTTAAGAGATAGACCCCACTTCTGGAGAAGGTTCCTATTCTCCATGGCGGCCTTGTCTACAACCTCTTTAACTACTTCATTAGGAAAGAGGTCCTTACCCCAGATACAGGAGGAAATCAGTTTTCTCGGTTCGTGCCTCACTGCAGCCGAGGCGAACATGAACTCTCTACAAGCTCACCTAGCTTTAATAAAACTGTAGATATCCTTCGTAACTGTGGCCAGATGAGTTTTGGCTACTACCATGAACATGTCCTGGTTCTTGGGGTCACTTGCCATTGTTTCCAGTGTCGTTTTTAATGACATTGATGCCGCAAGTCTCTCTTTTGTCTCTTGCTCTCTGTGCAAGAGAAAATCCAACAGCTTTGGAAGTTCCTCACTAAACTGGCGCTTGGCTATATCAGCTTCTAATTTCCCAACTGAGAAGATAAGGTGGACATTCTTCCAGTCTTTCTGGTAAAAGGTAAGGTCAGGGACAATGGTTTGCACTCCTCCAAAGACGGACATGGTTTCCCTGCCTCAACCGCCATCAAGGCTGCCTTATATCCCTTTTCCATGAAGGGATAGGCTCTGGTTGGAGAAGCCACAAAGGAGGGATGCTTCTTAGTCAAAGCTGGCACCTTTGAGTTTGTGAAGCCCCTCTCTATCATCGAGCTCGCTAGTAAAGCCTGTGCTTTACTATGGTCAAACACTATGACCTCCTTTGGCTCAATTTCTTCCTTTGAGACCGGTTCCTTCTTAAGACGGACATGGCAGTCCGGGCAAGACTACTTGTTGGGCCAGAATTCTACTTCTTCGAAGGGACTTGAACCCCACTTCTCCAAAATGACAATCTTCCCAGTTGTCATTGGCATGTGTTCGGCATACCTTCAAGGATTGGCATCCGAGCACAAAGGAAGGTCCTTCACGTTGAGCCGCTTCTGGGGCCCACGTGATGCTGCAAGTCTACGCATCTCTAACTTCATCGCAGCTTCCTTTTCATCAATCTTCTTTTGCATTTGTTGAATCATTTCAACAATAGAAGAAAAAGTCTTTCCCAGATCACCTGGGATAGCAGACGATGTAGAGGGAACAGGTTTTGGGGCCGGAACTGATGTAACCGACACCTCGTCGATTTCTTCCTCTTCTGTTTCTGGAGCTTAGTTCAGCTCCTCCTACTGACCTTCTCCCAGAAGGTCCTTTTCCATGTACTCAGACACTTCCGACATCCTATCGTCCATTGGATGTCTTGTAGTGCTTCCGAGACTTCCGAATCTACCGGAATCTGGACTAATGGGATCTCTGCATGAAGCTGTGTGATCACTGCATCAGCGGATGCCTTAGGAAAAGGTAGGCCCTCATCTTCTCGCTAGGAAGGTAGGGGCCTGAAGAGTTTTTTTCTGAAAATCCCTCACCCAGCTTTGCAAACTTTCCTTAGCTGCGTCCCTTGACTCCCCCAACTTAGGGGCGTTAAATGCCTCGGTATTCAGGTTAGAACATATAGAACATACATGAGGGTTCCGATACTGGAGATCACCTCTGGAGACTGCGCATGCTGCGTGCCTCCTGCACAACTCTTGTCCACAGAAGTTCTTACTGCGGACGTTGCAGAACATGCTCCCGCACTTTGGATGGTCCTCCTGTAAAGAAAAGAAAATCCACGAGTATCAAGTGAAGACCTTTCACTGGATTAACTTATTATTAATACATATGGCTTATAACAGATAAGCTAGAAAGGAAAAAAGGAAAGACACATAGTTCTATTCCCTGCCCAGCCAATTGCTATAACCTTCCAAGATATTAAAAACTAAGGTTAATTCTTATTCTAGAATATCTTTTAATATATTTTCCTAAGCGTAAAATTAAAGAGTAACTCACATTATGAAATAAAGTTTTAATATGCGAGGTAAAATGAATAAAGAAAGAACTCACTTTCTTTAAACTGTACAGTCTCAACAAAAGGCTGTACACGATAACACTAAGTATGTTGGAAGATCTTTAGTGTTACAATGTACTCTATACTGTAGTTTTTTCAATGCAGTGTGTATTACACTAC
Source organism: Palaemon carinicauda (assembly GCF_036898095.1). Classification (NCBI taxonomy): domain Eukaryota; kingdom Metazoa; phylum Arthropoda; class Malacostraca; order Decapoda; family Palaemonidae; genus Palaemon; species Palaemon carinicauda. Next base: position 28,115,832 of record NC_090758.1, on the reverse strand, counting down.
AAGAGTACTGACTACTATATATCATATAATGTCGTGCCGGCCGGCATTTACCCTTATATGGTTCAAAGGTATGCTACCTTCAACTAATTGGCGGCAGTTCGCTGGTTCGTGTATGTGTGCCGGCCGGCAATTAAAAAACGTTAGCACCTGGCTGTTGGCCACTAATCGTAGTGGCTGGCAGGTCTCAGGGTGTGCTTCCGTTGCCGGCCGGCAAAGGTAGCGATACCTATGCCGGCCGGCACTGACTAAGAACCAGAGAGCTTCCACGCTAAGCTGGCAGTCGGGCTAGGGGTACAATACACTAGCAAGAAAAACAGCATGAATGTAAGGTTATAAGGCAGCACTGCCGTACAACCTTCCATCCAGAAAGAGTGAACATATGGAAGGGGAGAATGTAGCATTCAGGCTTCCTATTTATTCATAGCCTGCCGAGCTCTACCTTCAGACATGGATTGGAGACCAAGGGAGGTCTGGGGTTCACTCTATAGAAGGAAAGGTCTCTGCCGGCGGGCACGTTCTTGCCGGCCGGCAGAGGGCTGAGCCGGTCCTACATCGTAACCTACACTAGGTACAGATGTAGGACTACGGCCAGGAGATGTAATGGCTAGGCCATCTCTAAGAAAGAGGGGGGAAAGGGGAATAAGGGTCCTGCAAATTTCGATCAAGTATGAGAACTAACCCAGCGGCTAAGAAAGCTCATCCTAGCCTAGGGTATGTCTATTAAAGAGGGGGGTCGACAATACTTGCTACCTCACTCTATACCAGAAGAATGTTTGATGTTGTTATTTCGCTAGGCAACGGAGAAAACTTATTATCCAGCCCAAGAACAACAACACTGGACAGTCTGCTGGACCGCCAGTAGAAGGAATCATATCGTACAGAATCCTTCCGAAGTGGGCTAGGGAGGCTAAGCCTCCTAAGACTGCTCCTAACCTAGCAAAGGAATCTCATTCTCTATGCCAGGAAGACACAGACCACAGACTAAAAACTCTGATGTTCTGGCCTAAACCCAAAAACCAGGTGCTCTGGTTACAGGGTCGGGGCAGACATATCCTATTATAGTTATACCTGAATATTGTTCAGATAGAACCACTAGAATTAAGCCCAAGGCTTACTCAGAGGGAAAGAGGGATTGCACTTAGTCTCCAGAGGAGAAAAGAACAACCGGGGATGTGTGTGAAAGTATACTAAAGCCCAATATGCTACAAGCCTAGGTGCGGTGAGAATCGATTACCTAAATCACCGAAACTCTCTCGTATACAATCTTGGAAGATGAAAATTCAACAATATCTTACATGAATAAAATGTGCCTAAAGCTTCAATAACATAACACTCGGAAATCTGTATACCATGCATGAAAGTATTAGGGCCAGACGCCTAGGCTACTAAGCCTAGCAAAGGCCAGGATCGGTTACCTAAATTACTAACTACATCATATAAAGAATTCCTAGAGAAGCTAAATAGCTAGATTTATTAAAGCATAAAAACCTGGAACGTCACTTTGGCTAACTAAATGACTCATGCATAATGAGCGACAGCGTCCAGGACGCCTCCGGTAGGCAACAGCTCTTGTTTACGTTAATATAACTTTTGATTTAATTCAAATCAACAAGAGCTTACATCTATACTTAGTAAAGATAATACTCAACTTTACAGAGGCAGAAGAGGCTGAAGAAAGCCTTATAATGTTGAATAATATCAAAGGTTACGAGAGATCACAAGGGAAAACACTGAGTAGTAGAACTACGTGAAAAGGAATAAAGATGGCGCTGTCGACGCCGCTGTGTACACACTCGAAGCAGGATAGGAGAGGTACCTTATGAACGGCTCTCCTTTCTTTCTCGTTTTTCGTTTCTTGACCCCTCGAAGCGTTAATACTGTTCGGGGTGAAGATAGCTATGTGGCGTGTCAAGAATACGTCCTCTGATATTATGCGATATCCCAGTTAGATTTATTTAGGGATATTCGCTCCAGGAGTTGGAATTCTGGATACCTTAAGGTAAAATTCTCTGGGAATATCACCGTAGTCAAATATAACCTAGGAAGCTACCTTAAAGGAACTTCCATCACGACGACATGGCCTGAGCCCAAAAATATCTTTGCCACGCTAGGCTGCACTTTTTCTATTCATTTCTTGAAATTAATGTTAAAACTTATAATAATAATAATAATAATAATAATAATAATAATAATAATAATAATAATAATAATAATAATAACATTAAAAATAATAATGATAATAATAATAATAATAATAATAATAATAATAATAATAATAATAATAATAATAATAATAATAATAATTGACCCTATCATTGTTTCCTATGAAAATTCTTTCAACAATGTTGAGTGCAATATTTTCTTTTGGTCGTTGAACTGCTCTATCACGGCTATTGTAAAGTTTAATGACAATTGTAGTAATAGCTTTTAGAAGGAACAGTAGATCATATCTCCAAAAGGAAAAAATCGGACTTTTCTTGAAAAAAATCATACTCAGAAGCAGTATGTATCTCCTAATACGATTATGAATTTCGTGTAAACTTTTCTGAAATGTTTCAAACATTTGACCATCGAAAAGCCTTTCGGTCATTACTTTTAAAGTAATAGGATTGGTTACTCATAAATTTGCGCTCACTTATGTAGAGTAAACCATTTCTGGAAAGGATATTAAGGACAATTCATCTCAAATGAGTCTAAACAAAAATCTCTTTTCCGTTTGGTTTTGGTTTTCAAGATAGGTGATTCTATCTTTCACAATCTGTTTACATTTTTGTTTCTATTTATTCAGAAGAAAAAACAATTGCATTTTTTGAATTGTAATGGCTATAGCTTTAACATTAAGATTCATGATATATGATATATATTTACTCTATTATCTCAAGTTTTTAAGCATTTATTAGCTATCTCACTGAATCATATATATTCTGAAAACTGTCGCTTCTCTCCAGATTTTTATTTAGGTTTTCGGTTGGCCCTAGCAGATTTTGATGCCGTACTTTAATTTACCAGTGTCATTGCTTGGAGATTATATTTTTGATATTTTTAGTGCTATTTTATTTCATGTTTATTATGACGATGGGCCCCCAACATTCATCACATTTAGACATTTGGCACAGGATCGTTTTGTAGCCTCGAAACTAACGTTCGACGATATGGAAGAAATGGTCCTTTGCTAAAAGGCCTCAGGCCAATGGTCGTTACCCTTACACTTCATATCCTCTTGAAGAGAGAGGGCTCTATGTGTCCGTGTGGGGATTAAAGGGTCCTGAACATGCATTCAGAACCGTATCACAACCCACCACAAAACATCGCCGGGGTAACTTCCTACTTGCACAAAGCCAAGGTTTTCTCCACGTTTAGTTCTTATAGGGTGTTACTAGTTACCCATAAACCCAGAAGACATTCATAAGACTTCTACCACCACCACCTTCAGTATATGTTTTGGCTTTCGTATTACTGGGGTCACTTTTCAACACCTCATGGACAGCATCTTAAGGGACCTCTCTTCTGTGTATGTTACACGGACGACAAACTTATGTTCTCTCACTCCAAAGAGGAAAACCCAGTCATCCAGGCATCATGCTCGACAGCCTACAATAATATGGCTTTGTAGCCCAATACGACATGTACCTTTGGCTCCTACGAAGTATTATTTGTAGGGCACCACATGACTCCCGAAGGAGTCTATTGCCTTTTTGAGAAGGTAGCAGCCTTTCAGAACTTCCTCACGCCATCAACTGTCAAAGCAATGCAAAAAAATTTTGTCATGATCAACTATTACCACCGTTTCCTGCCAGCCATCACAACAGCACTTTCCTCCTTTTATGCCTCCCCTAAGTGCAAACCAAAAGACCTGAAATTGGGCCCCCTTCAGGAACCAGTTTTCTGTAATGCAAGGAAGGCCCTATCAACCACTGGTGCTTTCACTTTTCCCATTCCAAATATACCTTGCCTTCTCTCAGTTGATGCCAGTGACATTGCCTGTAGGTCAGTCCTCAAGCATGTGATCAATGGCTCACCTCGCCCATTGGCTTTATTCATTAGAAAATTGCTAAAGACGGAATGCGGCTACTCTACCTTCGACCAAAAATTGCTGGCAGTGAACTTTGCTGTCCATCCCATTCGCCACTTCTTAAAGGTACGCCCTTCATCATTCGCACGATCTACGTGAATATACTGTATGCCTTTACTCATCTCTCTGATGTCTGGTCTGCCCCTCAATCCTGACATCTCTCCGCCAAGGCTGAATACAATTGTGCCCTTCAATATGTCCCTAGAAAAATGAATATATTTCCCAATTGCCTTTCAAGAATCTCATTGCCCACCCTTCACTTGGGATGGGATCACAACACCTTGGCAGAAGTCAAAAGAAAAAAAAAATCCAGAGTACCAAACATGTAGGGCATCCTTCACATCCCTCCGTTGGGAGTACGTTCCTCTCGATCACTCCAATGCCATCCTCTGTCTGAAGTCAGTACTGATACACCTAGGCCGTGGATACCTTTTTCCATGCGCCGGTAGGTGTTTCATTTCATTCATGGACTTTCATATCCCACACACATTTCTACTTTACAGCTAGTAAAGACAAAGTTCATTTGGCCTGGCATTGCGAAGAATGCTTTCAATTTGGTCAGCTCCTGTACTTCCTGCCTAACCTAAAATGTACATTCATACACGAATTCACGAGTGTGTCTCTTTCTTCAAACTCAGCAGTGTTGTGCCCATATTCACGTTAATATTGTAGGCTGCCTACCATCATCACACGAATATCGTTACCTGTTTTAAATCATCGACTGCTCCACTCGTTAGCCTGAAGCTATTCCCATGGAAAAATTTAATATCTGCCTCTTGTATATTTGTTTTACTCTTAGGATTGGTAGAGAGATTAGGTATCCCTAAGCAAATTACTTCTGAAAGTGGTACAACTTCCTCCTCGCAATAGTGGACATCATTTGTGAATCTCCTCGGTATCACCCTTCATCAAAAAAACTGCATTAAACTGCTGTCAACGGTATGATTGAACGTTATCATCCTACCATCAAAGCAGCTTGGGTCCTCTTGAGACTAAGAACCATTTCCAAAGAAGCCCTGATTTTCTTGACAGCGGAAATGGTATATGATAACATATTGGTCGTCTCTCCCGATTTTTTTTTTTTTTGTCCGAAACTTCTTCCAATAATATCTAGTGCCTACATCAAATTTTGGAGAAATTTACTCCATGCTACTAGACTTACAATCCCCCCAGCAAAGCAACATGTACCAAAAGATCTTTGCAACGTATGTTTGCCTGCGCAGCGACAATAGCAAGCCAAAGTTAGTGCCCCCTCCCACAGGCCCTTTCCTCGTGATCCGTTGTGCGCCGAAAGCATTTCTCTTCAATGTGCGTAGCAAAGAAGACTGGGTCTTAGTTGATCACCTAAAACCTGCATATCTACTTCCGGAGGACCTATACATATATACTTCATAAAAGGGTACCCTCTTTCACATATATGTCTTTTATTAAGGTTGGAGCCAAGTACAGTACATGTATCACACACACACACGCGAACACTAACAGTATTTCTGTTTTTTTTTTAATATATTTTCGTTATCTCTCTTCCCTCGAACTGATAACCTGTGTATGTGTGTCTTTTTTTGCATCATTGCATTTGAATTTTTATGCCATTCTTGACTGAAAGGGGTTGTATTTATATTCATGCTCCGTCCAAATAAAGTTAGTCACATTTGACTCGTCTCTCAGTCACTTCCTTACGGCTTACTTGCATATTCCTCAATGTATGGGATTACAATATATGCACTGTAGTATGATAGTTATAAGATCTATCTAAGTTTTTTTTTATGGCAGTATTTTTTCTAACAATTATTGATATCAAAGATTATATATGAAATAAAAACAGA
>NC_090758.1:28102434-28104934 GCF_036898095.1 Palaemon carinicauda | reverse complement strand
TTGCTTCCTGTTTTCCAAGAAAAATAATTTTCATGATATTCATATACGAGTTTGGTTAGACTTTACAAAATATTGTTTTATTTACTATTTCTGTACCGCATGTGTATCACATACACTTGTACACTGTAACAGTATTGCTATGTACTAATATATATTCTCATTATTACTCTCCCATCGCACTGATAACCTTTTTATTCATGTATTTTCTTTAATTATTGTCTTTGAATTTTTATGCCTTTCATGACTGGAACGGGTTATATGAATACCCAAATTAGACTCGTCTCTCAGTTACCTCCTAATGACATGCTTGCACAGTGGTTACAAGCGGAGTTGCCGCTTCCTCCTGTCAGTCCCCTTACTACTGTGCCTTACTGTTTTAAGATGTCACCCACCGAACCTGACCCTTCTGCATACACTACCACAATGAAACTACTGCTTTGATTCCAATGTGCTGAAGTCAAGTTTCCCAATAAGGGCGTGAGTTGGTCAAGCACTTATGCGGATTAGATTCTTGTGGAGATCTCCATGGACAATTTCCTGAAAATCTTCTATTGCCTCTGGGAGCAAGAGGACACCCCTATAACATATGAAGACCTCAAATCATACCTCCAGGAGCAGTACGCGCTATCACCTACCAAATGTTCAGCAAAGAAAAAACTATCCAAGGCGGAATCCGACTACTATTTTTGACCACGAATTGCTGGTGGTCCACTTGGCTGTCGTCACTTTTGCCACTTCTTGGAAGGTACGCCCTTTACCCTTAGCATGGACAACATACTTTTGGAGCATGCCTTCACTCGTTAGTCCGAAGTGTGGTCCGCCCTTTAACTTCGACATCTTTCCGCCATGGCTATATTTAATTTTACCCTTCAGCACCTCCATGGGAAAATGAATCCTGTTGCCGATGCTCTGTCAAGAAACACGTTTGCTGCCATCCACCCGGGATTGGATTACAAAGCTTTGGCAGAAGTTCAACGAAAAAATAGAAGTACCAAGCTTGTATGACATCCTGCACATCTCTTTGTTGGGAGGACGTCCCTCTTGACGACTCCAACCTCACTACCACTGTGAAGTTAGTACTTGGGGACCTTCTCCCATGTGCCTACAGGTGTTTGATTTCATTCATGGCCCTTCACATCCATCTACTGAACAGTTACTGAAAACAAAGTTTATTTTGCATGGCATTACAAAGGATGCAAAGTTTTGGGTACGCGCCTTACTTCATGTGAAACATAAAAAGTACATTAACACACGACTTTCGGATTTGGCACCTTTCCTCAACCACAGCGATGCATTGCCTACATTTGCATCAATATTGTAGGTCCCCAACACGTATCACAAAAACATTGATACCTATCAAATGTCATCGACTGCTTCACTCAAGTACCTGAAGCCATTCCGGTAGAAACTGCAACGTACGCTTCATGTACATCTGCTTTACTCTCAGGGTGGATAGAGACATTTTGTATCCTTGAGCATATCCCTTCTGACATGGGTACTAGTTTCACCTTACAATTGTGGATATCATTAGCAAATCTTCTGGGTATTACCTTTCATCAGACAACAGCATGCAACCCTGCTGTCAATGGAATAGTTGAATGTTTGCACATTATACTCAAAGCCGCTTAGATGTCCTTCTTCAAGGACTCCAGTTGGATTACTCAGCTTCCATGATTCCTTCTGGGACTAAAAACTACTCCTAAAGACGTCCAGGATTTCTCCGCAGCTGATATAGTGTATGTTTCTCATCCCTGCCAATATTTTTCTGACAGAAACCTCTTTGATAATATGATTCCTAGAAGATGTATCTAAGTTTTTTTTTTCTTTTCCTCGTGACCGTTATACATCAGTATTTTGTTACCAGTTGTTGATATCAAAGATAATAGATCAAGATAATAAAAAAAAATTTTATTTTATGCTGATTAATTTTTATTTGTAAGAAAATAATGAAGGATATGACCGTTGGTAAAATGACTAATAGGAATGATGGATGGGTTTGAAAAAAAAAAAAACAAAGACTTTTATGGTACCATCCTATCAAAATGTTGTTGGGATTTGAAGTAATTTTATAGGTAATTGGTTTTGTATGACTTCACAAAGAATAGGATACATTTTTTTTTCGTAAATTCATATAAATAGAAACAAATATTAATTGATTATTTCATCTCTATTGAGAAGGATTAATACACACAGACATACATAAACAAATATATATATATATATATATATATATATATATATATATATATATATATATATATATATATATATATATATATATATATATATATATATATATATATATATATATATATATATATATAACTGGTGGAATGACCGTGCAAAAGAAACTCAATCATACGCAGATGCAAATGATCAACATAGTTTCTACAACTCTATTAAAATTTTATATGGCCCAACGAAAAGTAGTATAATTCCTGTTCGCTCTCTAGAAGGAAACCTCCTAAAAAACAAATAGGAGATAATAGATCGCCGGGCA
>NC_090758.1:28095600-28096934 GCF_036898095.1 Palaemon carinicauda | reverse complement strand
TCCTTCATTCACTCTCTGACGTACATCCGCTTCCACTCCACCATTTGCTGCAACAACAGACCCTAAGTACTTAAACTGATCCACTCCTCAAGTAACTCTCCATTCAACATGACATTCAACCTTGCACCACCTTCCCTTCTCGTACAATCTCATAACCTTACTCTTACCCACATTAACTCTCAACTTCCTTCTCTCACATACCCTTCCAAATTCTAACCTAGTCGGTCAAGCTTCTCCACTGTGTGCAACCAGTACAGTATCATCCGCAAACAATAACTGATTTACCTTCTATTCATGGTCATTATCCTCTACCAGTTTTAATCCTCGTCGAAGCACTCGACCATCAACCTCTCTCACCACTCCATCAACATAAAAGTTAAACAACCACGGCAACATCGCACATCCCTGTCTCAGCCTGACTCTCACCGGAAACTAGTCACTTACTTCATTTCCTATTCTAACACATGCTTTACTACCTTTGTAGAAACTTTTCACTGCTTGCAACAACCTTCCCCCAACTCCATATAACCTCATCACATTCCACATTGCTTCCCTATCAACTCTATCATACGCTTTCTCCAGATCCATAAACGCAACATACACCTCCTTACCTTTTGCTAAATATTTCTCGCATATTTGCCTAACTGTAAAAATCTGATTCATACAACCCCTACCTCTTCTAAAACCACCCTGTACTTCCAAGATTGCATCTCTGTTTTATCCTTAATCCTATTAATCATTACTCTACCATACACTTTTCCAACTACACTCAACAAAATAATACCTTTTGAATTACAACACTCATGCACATCTCCCTTACCCTTATATAGTGGTGCAATACATGCACAAACCACATCTACTGATACCATTGACAACACAAAACACATATTAAACAATCTCACCAACCATACGAGTACAGTCACACCCCCTTCCTTCAACATCTCAGCGATCACACCATCCATACCAGATACTTTTCCTACTCTCATTTCATCTAGTGCTCTCTTTACTTACTCTATTGTAATATCTCTCCCATTCTCATCTCCCATCACCGGCACCTCAACACCTGCAACAGCAATTATATCTGCCTCCCTATTATCCTCAACATTTAGTAAACTTTCAAAATATTCCGCCCATCTTTTCCTTGCGTCTCTCCTTTTAACAACCTTCCATTCCCATCTTTCACTGTCACTTCAATTCTTGAGCCAGCCTTCCTTACTCTCTTCACTTCTTTCCAAAACTTCTTCTTATTCTCTTCATATGACTGACCCAATCCCTGACCCCTCCTTAGGTCAGCTGTCCTCTTTTGCCTCACGTACCTTGCACTTTACTTCCAC
>NC_090758.1:28080600-28083100 GCF_036898095.1 Palaemon carinicauda | reverse complement strand
GCAAAGAGGGCAGCTGACCTAAGGTGGGGTCAGGGATTGGGTCAGTCATATGAAGTGAATAAGAAGAAGTTTTGGAAAGAAGTGAAGAGAGTAAGGAAGGCTGGCTCAAGAATTGAAGAGACAGTGAAAGATGGAAATGGAAGGTTGTTAAAAGGAGAGGAGGCAAGGAAAAGATGGGCGGAATATTTTGAAAGTTTACTGAATGTTGAGGATAATAGGGAGGCAGATATAATTGCTGTAACAGGTGTTGAGGTGCCGGTGATGGGAGATGAGAATGAGAGAGAGATTACAATAGAGTAAGTAAAGAGAGCACTGGATGAAACGAGAGTAGGAAAAGTATCTGGTATGGATGGTGTGAGAGCTGAGATGTTGAGGGAAGGGGGTGTGACTGTACTCGAATGGTTGGTGAGATTGTTTAATATGTGTTTTGTGTTGTCAATGGTACCAGTAGATTGGGTTTGTGCATGTATTGCACCACTATATAAGGGTAAGGGAGATGTGCATGAGTGTTGTAATTCAAAAGGTATTATTTTGTTGAGTGTAGTTGGAAAAGTGTATGGTACAGTAATGATTAATAGGATTAAGGATAAAACAGAGAATGCAATCTTGGAAGTACAGGGTGGTTTTAGAAGAGGTAAGGGTTGTATGAATCAGATTTTTACAGTTAGGAAAATATGCGAGAAATATTCAGCAAAAGGTAAGGAGGTGTATGTTGAGTTTATGGATCTGGAGAAAGCGTATGATAGAGTTGATAGGGAAGCAATGTGGAATGTAATGAGGTTATATGGAGTTGGGGGAAGGTTGTTGCAAGCAGTGAAAAGTTTCTACAATGGTAGTAAAGCATGTGTTAGAATAAGAAATGAAGTGAGTGATTGGTTTCCGGTGGGAGTGGGGCTGAGACAGGGATGTGTGATGTCGCCGTGGTTGTTTAACTTGTATGTTGATGGAGTGGTGAGAGAGGTTAATGCTCGAGTGCTTGGACGAGGATTAAAACTGGTAGCCGAGAATGACCATGCATGGAAGGTAAATCAGTTATTGTTTGCAGATGATACTGTACTGGTTGCAGACACAGAAGAGAAGCTTGACCGACTAGGTTAGCATTTGGAAGCGTATGTGAGAGAAGGAAGTTGAGAGTTAATGTGGGTAAGAGTAAGGTTATGAGATGTACGAGAAGGGAAGGTGGTGCAAGGTTGAATGTCATGTTGAATGGAGAGTTACTTGAGGAGGTGGATCAGTTTGAGTACTTGGGGTCTGTTGTTGCAGCAAATGGTGGAGTGGAAGCAGATGTACGTCAGAGAGTGAATGAAGGTTGCAAAGTGTTTGGGGCAGTTAAGGGAGTAGTAAAAAATAGAGGGTTGGCCATGTATGTAAAGAGAGTTCTATATGAGAAAGTGATTGTACCAATGGTGATGTATGGATCGGAGTTGTGGGGAATGAAAGTGATGGAGAGACAGAAATTTAATGTGTTTGAGATGAAGTGTCTAAGAAGTATGGCTGGTGTATCTCAAGTAGATAGGGTTAGGAACAAAGCAGGTGAGTGTAAGAATGGTGTAAGAAATGAGATAGCAGCTAGAATGGATATGAATGTGTTGAGGTGGTTTGGCCATGTTGAGAAAATGGAAAATGGCTGTCTGCTAAAGAAGGGGATGAGTGCAAGAGTTGATGGGAAAAGTACAAGAGGAAGGCCAAGATTTGGGTGGATGGATGGAGTGATGAAAGCTCTGGGTGATAGGAGGATAGATGTGAGAGAGGCAAGAGAGCGTGCTAGAAATAGGAAATGAATGGCGAGCGATTGTGACGCAGTTCCGGTAGGCCCTGCTACTTCTTCCGATGCCTTAGATAACCGCGGAGGGAGCAGCAGTAGGGGATTCAGCATTATGAAGCTTCAATGTGGTGGATAAAGTGGGAGGGTGGGCTGTGGCACCCTAGCAGTACCTGCTGAACTCGGTTGAGTCCCTTGTCAGGCTGGGAGGAACGTAGAGAGTAGAGGTCCCCTTTTTGTTTTGTTTCATTTGTTGATGTTGGCTACCCCAAAAAACTGGGGGAAGTGCCTTTGTATATATATATATATATATATATATATATATATATATATATATATATATATATATATATATATATATATATATGTGTGTGTGTGTGTGTGTGTGTTGTGTTGTGTGTGTATGTGTGTGTATTTATGATTTCATGTGACCAATTACAATGATGAAACATATGACACGGTACCCAAATTAATAGAATAAATAAAAAGAAACTATAAAAGACATGAAAAGAGACAAAAGATAAAAGGAGAGCCTAACAATAGTAAATCTCGGTGAACTTTACACCAAATGATTGCAAGTCGGCTTGAATAAAAAATATTATTATATTATATCGAAAGAAGAGACACAAAATACCTGAAACACTACTTCCCTGTAAGCTTACTCTCAGTGATATATGAAATATTTCAAAATATTATATTTAGTCAAATGAAAATAAAAAGTAGACTTCAATCCACCAA
>NC_090758.1:28070600-28073100 GCF_036898095.1 Palaemon carinicauda | reverse complement strand
TGAACAAATAGGTGAATGACTGTCAGTGGCCAAGAAATGCTGGGGCCTCCCCTGTCACTAATCTTTTCTTTTTACATGACGCACTATATGGAGTACCATTTTTGGTAGACACAGCTACTTGCTGTTCTCTTCTGCCAAGGCCCCTCTCCAGGACACAAGGTAGTCTGTGTAAGTGAGCTGATATCTTCCTGATTGCTGCCTATGAATCTTCTATACCCAACCATGGCTATAAAACCCTCTCATAATAGTTTGTAAGCGCCAAATATATTTGAAAGTTTTGTGTTACTGATATCCTATTGCCAATCCACATTCTGAATTTCCTCTCATACTTCCACCTCCTGGTTGATTTAGCTCACCAATGGTTAGTCTACTTGGAATCATACTCCTCGACGCCTCTCCAACCCTCCCCGTTGACCATGGTCTCCACATAAGCGTACCCAGAGTTGCCTATGTGCACCTCATCACATTGTATCCTGAAGTTTTTCGTCCAGAACTTCGTCAAAACTCTACAGTTTCCTCAAAACATGGTATTTATCACATTAAGACGATGGGCCCCAAACATTCATCACATTTAGACATTTGGCACAGGATCGTTTTGTAGCCTCGAAACTAACGTTCGACGATATGGAAGAAATGGTCCTTTGCTAAAAGGCCTCAGGCCAATGGTCGTTACCCTTACACTTCATATCCTCTTGAAGAAAGAGGGCTCTATGTGTCCGTGTAGGGATTAAAGGGTCCTGAACATGCATTCAGAACCGTATCACAACCCACCACAAAACATCGCCGGGGTAACTTCCTACTTGCACAAAGCCAAGGTTTTCTCCACGTTTAGTTCTTATAGGGTATTACTAGTTACCCATAAACCCAGAAGACATTCACAAGACTTCTACCACCACCACCTTCAGTATATGTTTTGGCTTTCGTATTACTGGGGTCACTTTTCAACACCTCATGGACAGCATCTTAAGGGACCTCTCTTCTGTGTATGTTACACGGACGACAAACTTATGTTCTCTCACTCCAAAGAGGAAAACCTAGTCATCCAGGCATCATGCTCGACAGCCTACAATAATATGGCTTTGTAGCCCAATACGACATGTACCTTTGGCTCCTACGAAGTATTATTTGTAGGGCACCACATGACTCCCGAAGGAGTCTATTGCCTTTTTGAGAAGGTAGCAGCCTTTCAGAACTTCCTCACGCCATCAACTGTCAAAGCAATGCAAAAAAATTTTGTCATGATCAACTATTACCACCGTTTCCTGCCAGCCATCACAACAGCACTTTCCTCCTTTTATGCCTCCCCTAAGTGCAAACCAAAAGACCTGAAATTGGGCCCCCTTCAGGAACCAGTTTTCTGTAATGCAAAGAAGGCCCTATCAACCACTGGTGCTTTCACTTTTCCCATTCCAAATATACCTTGCCTTCTCTCAGTTGATGCCAGTGACATTGCCTGTAGGTCAGTCCTCGAGCATGTGATCAATGGCTCGCCTCGCCATTGGCTTTATTCATTAGAAAATTGCTAAAGACGGAATGCGGCTACTCTACCTTCGACCAAAAATTGCTGGCAGTGAACTTTGCTGTCCATCCCATTCGCCACTTCTTAAAGGTATGCCCTTCATCATTCGCACGATCTACGTGAATATACTGTATGCCTTTACTCATCTCTCTGATGTCTGGTCTGCCCCTCAATCCTGACATCTCTCCGCCAAGGCTGAATACAATTGTGCCCTTCAATATGTCCCTAGAAAAATGAATATATTTCCCAATTGCCTTTCAAGAATCTCATTGCCCACCCTTCACTTGGGATGGGATCACAACACCTTGGCAGAAGTCAAAAGAAAAATAAAATCCAGAGTACCAAACATGTAGGGCATCCTTCACATCCCTCCGTTGGGAGTACGTTCCTCTCGATCACTCCAATGCCATCCCCTGTCTGAAGTCAGTACTGATACACCTAGGCCGTGGATACCTTTTTCCATGCGCCGGTAGGTGTTTCATTTCATTCATGGACTTTCATATCCCACACACATTTCTACTTTACAGTTAGTAAAGACAAAGTTCATTTGGCCTGGCATTGCGAAGAATGCTTTCAATTTGGTCAGCTCCTGTACTTCCTGCATAACCTAAAAAGTACATTCATACACGAATTCACGAGTGTGTGTCTTTCTTCAAACTCAGCAGTGTTGTGCCCATATTCACGTTAATATTGTAGGCTGCCTACCATCATCACAAGAATATCGTTACCTGTCTTAAATCATCGACTGCTCCACTCGTTAGCCTGAAGCTATTCCCATGGAAAAATTTAATATCTGCCTCTTGTATATTTATTTTACTCTTAGGATTGGTAGAGAGATTAGGTATCCCTAAGCAAATTACTTCTGAAAGTGGTACAACTTCCTCCTCGCAATAGTGGACATCATTTGTGAATCTCCTCGGTATCACCCTTCATCAAAAAAACTGCATTAAACTGCTGTCAACGGTATGATTGAACGTTATC
>NC_090758.1:28048100-28060600 GCF_036898095.1 Palaemon carinicauda | reverse complement strand
GCCAGAGCCGAAGGAGGTCATAGTGATGGACCATACTAAGGCTCAAGCTCTGCTTTCATCCTCGTTGAAAGAGAGGGGCTTCTCTAACTCAAAAGTAGCTGCATTGAGCAAGAAGCTCCCTTCCTTTGTGTCCTCTCCTGCTAGAGCCTTCCCCTTTTTACAGAAAGGGTTTGCGGCTGTACTAAAAGCAGTCGAGGCCGACAAGCCTTGCCCCTCCTTGGAGGAGTGTAAACTCTTGTCGCTGGCCCTACCTATGGACCACAAAGACTGGAAGGACGTCCATCTTACGTTCTCAGTTGGGAAGTTGGAGGCTGATATCGCCGGACGTCAGTTCGGCGAGGACCTCCCTAAGCTGTCTGACTTTCTCTTGCAGAGAGAGTTCGAGACAAAAGAAAGACTGGCTGCCTCAATGTCTCTTCAGACTACTCTTGAGACGATGACAAGTGACCCCAAGGTCCGTGAAATGTTCATGGTGGTGGCCAAGACTCATCTGGCCACAGTGACGAAGGACCTTTATGGCTTCGCGAAGGCGAGGAGAGCTTGTAGGGAGTTCGTGTTCACCTCGGCTACGGTGAGGCACGAGCCAAGGAAACTAATCTCCTCCAACATTTGGGGCAAAGACCTTTTCCCTACCGATTTGGTCAAAGAAGTAGTTGATAAGGCCGCCTTGGGGAATAGAAACCTTCTCCAGAAGTGGGGCCTGGCTATCAAAAGAAAGTCTTCCCCGGATGAGGGTCCTCAACCAAAGAGGAAGACTATGAGGACTAGGCTACCGTCTCGGCCAGCCAAGCCTTTTAGACAGCAACAGCAACTGCAATTGCCATTGCCTCCAGTGCCCCAGATTGTGGCACAAACCCCGACCACTTTTCAGTGGGTACCCCAGGCCGTGTCGACACAGTCCACGGCATTCACCCCATCGTTCGAGGGGCAGTCTACTTCCTTTCGAGCAAAGCCTAGAGTGGCAGCCAGAGGCTCGTCTGGGCGCCCCTCAAGGGGAAGGGGATTCAGGGGTGGTCGTGGTCAGGGAAGCAAGACCTCGGGACGGCAGTCCAAGTCGGATGATACCGGTAGGAGGGAGACTTCTGAAATTTCGGGATCGGTGGACCTTCGATCCCTGGGCCCACAGCCTACTCAAGAATGGACCGGGCTTGAGCTGGTACAGCACTCCACCCCCGGGCCTTCGGGTTTTCCAACACTCCACCCCCGTTCTGGAGGAGTACGTTCAAGAACTGTTGGAGAAAAATGTGATCCGAAAGGTGAAGTCCATCAAATTCCAAGGGAGTCTGTTTTGTGTTCCTAAGAAAGACTCGGAAAAGCTCAGAGTCATTCTGGACTTGTCGCCACTCAACAAGTTCATAGTGTATTGCAAATTCAAGATGCTAACAGTGCAACACATAATGACCTTACTGCCCAAGAGGGCATATTCCGTCTCTATAGACTTGTCAGACGCCTATTGGCACATTCCAATCAACCGTCGACTCTCCCCCTACCTAGGGTTCAGGCTAAAATGAAGACTATACGCCTTCAGAGCCATGCCATTCAGGCTAAACATAGCCCAAAGGATTTTTACGAAGCTTGCGAGCGTAGCTCTCAAACAATTACGCCTAAAGGGAATTCAGGTAGTAGCCTACCTGGACGACTGGTTGGTGTGGGCAGCATCCGAGACAGAATGCTTGCAAGCTTCCAGTCAAGAGATCTAGTTCCTAGAGTACCTAGCTTTCAAGATCAACAGAAAAAAGTCTCGACTTTCTCCATCTCAAAAGTTCCAGTGGCTGGGAATCCACTGGGACCTTTTTTCACACCGTTTCTCCATCCCGGCAAAGAAAAGGAAGGAGATAGCGGGTTCTGTCAAGAGACTTCTAGATTCCGAAAGGATATCAAGACGCGAACAGGAGAGGGTACTGAGCTCTCTCCAGTTTGCTTCGGTAACAGACCTAGTGCTAAGAGCACAGCTAAAGGATGCAACCGGAGTTTGGAGAAGTTATGCATCAAACGTGCGAAGAGATCTGAGAAGACCAGTTCCGCTTCGGCTACGTACTCTTCTCAGGCCTTGGTCCCAAGCCAGACTTCTAAAGAAGTCGGTTCTTCTTCAGCCACCTCCCCCGTCGGTGACGATTCACTCAGACGCCTCGAAGGAGGGATGGGGAGGTCACTCTCATCGGAAAAAAGTCCAGGGGACTTGGTCCAAGCTATTCAAGACCTTTCACATAAACTTTCTAGAAGCTATGGCAGTGCTCCTTACCTTAAAGAAAGTTTCCCCGCGTCACTTGATCCACATAAGGTTGGTGATGGACAGCGAGGTAGTTGTGAGATGCTTGAATCAACAAGGATCGAGGTCACCACCTCTCAACCTGGTGATGTTGGCCATCTTCCGATTGGCGGAAAAGAAGAAGTGGTACCTGTCGGCAGTTCACCTTCAAGGAGTCCGCAATGTGACAGCGGACGCTCTATCCAGGTTCACACCGATAGAGTTGGAATGGTCCTTAGACGCAGGATCATTCTCCTTCATTCTGTATCAAGTCCCAGAACTGCAGATAGACCTCTTTGCGATGAAAGACAACAAGAAGTTGCCCCTGTACGTGTCCCCGTACGAGGACCCCTTAGCGGAAGCAGTTGACGTGATGTCCCTCAACTGGAACAGAGGGCCCAGGATTTATCTGTTTCCTCATCACAACCTTCTGTTGAGGGTCCTCAACAAACTGAGATCCTTCAAGGGGGTAGCGGCAATAGTAGCCCACAAGTGGCCGAACAGCGTGTGGTTCCCCCGGGCATTGGAACTACAGCTAAAGTTTGTACCGCTACCAGATCCAGTTCTGACCCAGCGAGTCCAGAAGTCGACTTTCTGCGCTTCATTACAGAAAACCTGGACCCTGCAGCTCATGATTTTCTCTCCCTAGTGGTGAGAAAGCGTTTCGGGATTTCGAAAGCCAGCATAGACTTCCTAGAGGAATATAAGTGCAAATCTACTAGAAGGCAATATGAGTCATCTTGGAGAAAATGGGTGGCCTTTGTCAAGGCGAAGAATCCGCAGGAGATCTCGACAGACTTCTGCTTATCTTTCTTCATCCACCTCCATGGTCAAGGATTGGCAGCTAACACGATTTCAGTGTGTAAGTCTGCTTTGACAAGACCCATTCTATATGCCTTCCAGGTCGACCTAGGTAACGAGTTCTTTAATAAAGTTCCGAAAGCCTGCGCTAGGCTCAGACCTTCAGCACCTCCAAAGGCCATTTCATGGTCTTTAGACAAAGTTCTTCATTTCCCTTCTCTGTTGAGCAATGAAGAGTGTGCATTAAAGGATTTGACACAAAAAGTTATTTTCCTATTTGCACTCGCGTCCGGGGCCAGGGTTAGTGAGATTGTAGCCCTCTCGAGAGAGGCAGGTCGTGTTCAGTTCCTGGATGGGGGAGAACTGAACCTGTTTCCGGATCCTACGTTTCTCGCCAAGAATGAGTTACCCACCAACAGGTGGGGTCCCTGGAGAATCTGCCCTCTGAAAGAAGATGCATCTCTATGTCCAGTAGAAGGCCTAAAGGTCTATCTTCATAGAACTTCAGACTTCAAGGGTGGTCAACTATTCAGGGGAGAAACATCAGGCTCAAATTTATCTCTGAATCAACTCAGAGCGAAAATCACATATTTTATTCGCAGAGCGGATCCTGACAGTACACCCGCAGGTCACGATCCGAGGAAAGTTGCATCATCCTTAAATTTCTTTAATTGTATGGATTTTTAACATCTCCGTTCATACACTGGCTTGAAGTCTTCCAGAGTGTTCTTTCGCCACTATGCGAAGCAAGTAGAGGAACTAAAGAGATCTGAGATCTGTGGTAGCAGTTGGTCGCGTCGTTAACCCTACTGTTTAACTCTGCGAGGAACAGTGGATTTAATTGGGACGATTAATTCCAGGGTGAGTGTGTAGTTACATACTGTACTACAAACTAAGTGAGGGCACTGAGTTGCCCATGTAGACTGTTCCATTTCCGAAGGTGAACCTAGCATAAGTGCAGACATGTGTGCCGAGCGTTTCTAACGCTAATGTCATTGATTTGTAATACAGACTTTTATGACTTTGATACCTCGGTATCTTAAAAGTGGCATTTAATGTTTTTTCCTTCAGATAAATAAGTTCTGTTTACTATCATACTTATGCTTGAAGTTTTGGGTTATCCTATTCTTGTATATATATATATATATATATATATATATATATATATATATATATATATATATATATATATATATATATATATATATATATATATATATATATATATATATATATATATATATATATATAAATATAATTGTGGTTAAACTGTCTGTTTATTGTCTGTCAATGAACTTGTTCTTGAGAACCTTGCGTCTCCTTCACCTGTGTCAATTTATTGTTATAATTGAGCATTCATTCTATGTACCTTATCTGGGATAATTCTAATAGAATTGTTCCTTTATGCAAGCTATGTTGCATTGGTTTATGCTTTCCCTTAACGGGAGGACCCCGTCCCATAAGGGGACGATGGCGGTTTTACTAGTTTCCTCCTATGCGGATATAAACCTTTGTCCAATACAAGTATTGTGCGGAGAACTGGTCGATATTTCATATTGACGCAGTGGTTCTTTACAAACTATGCTTTACTTAATATAGGGCCAGACCACTATATTAGCTTGCCTGGTATTCATACATAGGTATATGTACTCTTCGAGACTTTTCCAGAGTCTAGTAGGACTCTTCCCTGTAGGGGGCAGGAAGCTCTAACATGGTTTATAGTTAGTTGAAAAGATGTATAACGGTAACATCTTAGGTCTCTAGGTCTAGTCGACCGGGAATAATTACCTCCGGGGAGTACGGCACGTACTGAGAATCCACAGATACAGTAATGCTCTGGTATACTTCCATCAGGACGACATGGCTTGAGCCCAAAAAACAGATTTTGAGCGAAGCGAAAAATCTATTTCTGGGTGAGATGGCCATGTCGTCCTGATGGACCCGCCCTTGCCTTTCTAAGAAAGGGCTGTAGGACCCCTCCCTACATACAGTATCTGTAGCACCTCGTGTACGCTACAAGGAATACAGATGGCGCCAGGATTGGCGCCAGGCACGCTTACGAAACGGGAGATAAGGAGCCTTGGGAGCGGCTCCCCCTTTTTTCTTTCCCGAATTCGTTTCTTGCCAATTGCCCTACAAGACGAAATCTCCGTCAGGGTGCAGATTGCCATGTGGCGTGTCAAGAATACGTCCTCTGATATGTTGCGATATCCCTTTCAGAAGGGATATTCGCTCCAGGAGTTAGAATTCTGGTACCTTAAGGTAAATTCTCTGGGAATATCGCCGTAGTTGTAATATACCCTAGGAAGCTACCCTATAGGAACTTCCATCAGGACGACATGGCCATCTCACCCAAGAATAGATTTTTCACTTCGCTCAAAATCCGTTATAGATATATATATATATATATATATATATATATATATATATATATATATATATATATATATATATATATATATATATATATATATATATATATATATATATATATATATATATATATATATATATATATATATATATATATATATATATAAAGTTTTTTGACATTGGTAGATATTGGCAAATTTCTTGAGAATTTCAAATATTTTTCATAGGTGGCGGAATCCGACGATTTTATTGTGAGTGACGACCGTAACGGAAATTTCCTCAAACAAATATTTTTTTTTTTTTTTTTTGGAAACATACCGTATTTGCTGCAAAGATTCCGGCCAAAATAAGCCCTACCCCTTGATGGCGTCTCAGCGTAGCACTTTAGTATTTTTTCTAATCAATATTGCAACAATTATTAACGTTGTTCAAACTGTCATCCTAATATCTATTTGTTAACTTATTAATTGGAGTTCTATAAAATGTACATTGAGATAACAATCACCTCATCTATAGTTGCCGCAGTGATTGCGGGCGATGAAAGACCCAGTCCTTGAAGATGTCACAGCCATTAATGTTTTGTCCTATGTTCAGCAGTGAAAACACATCTCCTTCAAGTGAATATAAGTTAGTATAGTTTAAAATTTGTAATTGGATATATTGTGACTGCTGCTAACTTGGGAGACAAAGTGATTTTTTAGACTGAGGGGCTAAGTAAAAACTTAAGCTCTCTCTCCAGAGATGCGGCGAGCCAGCCTGATATCCATGGGCATAATTGTGACTCTCTTAGCGTGGATGGCACACAAGTTAGTGTCTTTAAAGAGGCCGACGAGGCAAGCCTCAGAGGCTTCCTGAAGGGCCATGACAGCAGAGAACTGGAAATGAAGCTCAGTCTTGAAATCTTGGGTGATTTCACGCACGAGACGCCGGAATGGCAGCTTCCTAATGAGAAGTTCAGTGCTCTTCTGGTAGTGACGGATCTCACGAATGGCAGAGGTACCAGGCCTGTCGATTTACGGGTGGTCTGCTTGGTAGGTAGTAGGTTGGCCAGGGCACCAGTCACACATACACCGAATAGTCTGGCCTATTCTTTACATATTCTCCTTTGTCATCATACAACTGACAACACTGATTATCAAAAAATTCTTCTTCACCTAAGGGGTTAACTACTGCACTGTAATTGTTCAGTGGCTACTCTCCTCGTGGTAAGGGTAGAAGTGACTCTTTAGCTATGGTAAACAGCTCTTCTAGGAGGACACTCTAAAATCAGACCATTGTTCTCTAGTATTGGGTAGTGTCATAGCCTCTGTACCATGGTCTTCCACTGTCTTGGGTTAGAGTTATCTTAGTAGAGGGCACACTATTCTATCAAATTTCTCTTCCTCTTGTTTTGTTAAAGCATTTATAGTTTGTTTAGGAAATATTTATTTTAATGTTGTTACTGCTCTTGAAATATTTTACTTTCCCTTGTTTTCTTTCCTCACTGGGCTATTTTCCCTGTTGGAGCCCCTGGGCTTATAGCATTGTGCTTTTCCAACTAGGGTTGTAGCTTAACAATTAATATTGATAAAAATAATAATAATAATAATAATAATAATAATAATAATAATATGTCCTTGAGGGGTGGGATTTTTTTTTGCTTGGAATATTTGTGGTGACTATAGCATGTTTCGGAAAGAACCAAAATTACCTTGAGAAAATTTCCACAATGTTCGTCACTCGCAATAAAATCGTCTCTTGTTTGATAATATTATAAATTTGCAAAAAATTTGCCAACCTCTACAAACCTCAAGACATTTCTAAACTTTCCCCACAAGTTAAAAACTTTTAACACCCCCATGAAAACTCTGATCATTAAGCAATTGCGAAAACATCCCAAACGTTGGCCAAAGCCAAGAGAGTTTCCCTCATCAGACATTTTCAAGAAAACTGCCCAGGAATATCGGAGAATAATAACATGCATTATGCATTTCTGGGATATGCAAAAGACCGCTGAGTCAAAGATTTTTCACATCTTCCTCCCATTGGTCTCTACGGAATCATAAATGTGTTTATTCACATCCCAGCTGCAGGAGGAAGAAGAAATGCTCTGGTGCTTAAGGGTACACTCGGGCACACTATTCTATCTAATTTATCTTTCACTTATTTTAGATTTTTTTTAGTGTACATATGAAAGACCTATTTCAATGTTGTTACTGCACTTAAAAAATTTTATTTTGATTATTTTTCTACTCCTTTTGTAGCTTATTCCCTTTTTTCCCTTCCTCACTGGGGTATTATCCTGTTGCAGCCATTGGGCTTATAGCATCGTGCATTTTAACTAGGTATTATCTTAGCAATTGATAATAATAATAATAGTAATAATAATAATAATAATAATAATAATAATAATAATAATAATAATAATAGTAATGATAATAATAAATTATTATTTTACGAAATACAGCTAAACCACAATTACTGTCCAATGAAGATAGGTTGTGACACAACCCAAATTTGACCCTAATAAGTAGGCTATCAGTTATCTTATGCATCCGTTGGCGCTGAGAGATGTTTTCCTTTTGGGTGAAAAATTGCTTTAAAACTTTACTGTCTCTTAAAAGTTGTTATTTACTCAAACTTCGTAGAGTTGATAGATTTTGATTATTTTAATCTAATACTAATTTTATTCTCATTTACTGATGTTCAAGGAAAGGTTTGTTGGGTGTTATAGAATTTCTTTATATGAGCATTTTCCATTGTCTCAATTATTTTAGTTTATTTATTCTACTCTTCTGATTGTTGGGATTTTTTGTATTTATCATGTAAGTTTTAGAATGTTTGTAATTCTTCAATGATAAAGATCTTTATCCACTTGTTTCTTGCTTCCTGTTTTCCAGGAAAAATAATTTTCATGATATTCATATACGAGTTTGGTTAGACTTTACAAAATATTGTTTTATTTACTATTTCTGTACCGCACGTGTATCACATACACTTGTACACTGTAACAGTATTGCTATGTACTTATATATATTCTCATTATTACTCTCCCATCGCACTGATAACCTTTTTATTCATGTATTTTCTTTAAATATTGTCTTTGAATTTTTATGACTTTCATGACTGGAACGGGTTATATGAATACCCAAATTAGACTCGTCTCTCAGTTACCTCCTAATGACATGCTTGCACAGTGGTTACAAGCGGAGTTGCCGCTTCCTCCTCTCAGTCCCCTTACTACTGTGCCTTACTGTTTTAAGATGTCACCCACCGAACCTGACCCTTCTGCATACTCTACCACAATGAAACTACTGCTTTGATTCCAATGTGCTGAAGTCAAGTTTCCCAATAAGGGCGTGAGTTGGTCAAGTACTTAAGCGGATTAGATTCTTGTGGAGATCTCCATGGACAATTTCCTGAAAATCCTTGAATGGCTCTGGGAGCAAGAGGACACCCCCATAACATATGAAGACCTCAAATCATACCTCCAAGAGCAGTATGCGATATCACCTGCCATATGTTCAGCAAAGAAAAAACTATCCAAGGCGGAATCCAACTACTATTTTTGACCTCGAATTGCTGGTGGTCCACTTGGCTGTTCGTCACTTTTGCCACTTCTTGGAAGGTACGCCCTTTACCATTAGTATGGACAACATACTTTTGGTGCATGCCTTCACTCGTTAGTCCGAAGTGTGGTCCGCCCTTTAACTTTGACATCTTTCCGCCATGGCTATATTTAATTTTACCCTTCAGCACCTCCATGGGAAAATGAATCCTGTTGCCGATGCTCTGTCAAGAAACACGTTTGCAGCCATCCACCCGGGATTGGATTACAAAGCTTTGGCAGAAGTCCAACGAAAAAATAGAAGTACCAAGCTTGTATGACATCCTGCACACCTCTCTGTTGGAAGGACGTCCCTCTTGACGACTCCAACATCACTACCACTGTGAAGTTAGTACTTGGGAACCTTCTCCCATGTGCCTAGAGGTGTTTGATTTCATTCATGGCCTTTCACATCCATCGTGCCGTTCTACTGAACAGTTACTGAAAACAAAGTTTATTTTCATGGCATTATAAAGGATGCAAAGTTTT
This sequence comes from Palaemon carinicauda, assembly GCF_036898095.1. Lineage (NCBI taxonomy): Eukaryota > Metazoa > Arthropoda > Malacostraca > Decapoda > Palaemonidae > Palaemon > Palaemon carinicauda. Next base: position 28,051,103 of record NC_090758.1, on the reverse strand, counting down.
GGGTATGCGCCTTACTTCATTGGAAACATAAAAAGTACATTAACACACGACTTTCGGAGTTGGCACCTTTCCTCAACCACAGCGATGCATTGCCTACATTCGCACCAATATTGTAGGTCCCCTACACGTATCACAAAAACATTATTACCTATCAAATGTCATCGACCGCTTCACTCATGAACCTGAAGCCATTCCGATAGAAACTGCAATGTACGCTTCATGTACATCTGCTTTACTCTCTGGGTGGATAGAAACATTTTGTATCCTTGAGCATATCCCTTCTGACATGGGTACTAGTTTCACCTTACAATTGTGGATATCATTAGCAAATCTTCTGGGTATTACCTTTCATCAGACAACAGCATGCAACCCTGCTGTCAATGGAATAGTTGAATGTTTGTACATTATACTCAAGGCCGCTTAGATGTCCTTCTCCAAGGACTCCAGTTGGATTACCCAGCTTCCATGAGTCCTTCTGGGACTAAACACTACTCCTAAAGACGTCGAGGATATCTCCGCAGCTGATATAGTGTATGTTTCTCATCCCTGCCAATATTTTTCTGACAGAAACCTCTTTGATAATATGATTCCTATAAGATGTATCTAAGTTTTTTTTTTCTTTTCCTCGTGACCGTTACAAATCAGTATTTTGTTACTAGTTGTTGATATCAAAGATAATAGATCAAGATAATAAACAACAATTTTATTTTATGCTGATTAATTTTTATTTGTTAGAAAATAATGAAGGATATGACCGTTGGTAAAATGACCAATAGGAATGATGGATGAGTTTGAAAAAATAAAAACAAAGACTTTTATGGTACCATCCTATCAAAATGTTGTTGCGATTTGAAGTAATTTTATAGGTAATTGGTTTTGTATGACTTCAAAAAGAATAGGATTCATTTTTTTTTTGTGAATTCATATAAATAGAAACAAATATCAATTGATTATTTTATCTCTATTGAGAAGGATTAATACGCACAGACATATATAAATATATATATATATGTATATATATATATATATATATATATATATATATATATATATATATATATATATATATATATATATATATATATATATATATGTATATATATATATATATATATATATACATATATATATATATATATATATATATATATATATATATATATATATATATATATATATATATATATATATATATATATATATATATATATATATATATATATTTATATATACAGAGAGAGAGAGAGAGAGGAGAGAGAGAGAGAGAGAGAGAGAGAGAGATATACATATATATATATATATATATATATATATATATATATATATATATATATATATATATATATATATATATATATATATATATATATATATATATACATATATATATAAATATATATATATATATATATATATATATATATATATATATATATATATATATATATATATATATATATATATATATATATGTATATATATAAATATATATATACATATATATATATATATATATATATATATATATATATATATATATATATATATATATATATATATATATATATATATATATATATATATATATATATATATATATATATATGGTACGCAGACAAAATGTCGAAAGACAAAATGTCGAAGGTCAAAATGTCGACAACCAAAATGTCGACGGTCATAATGTCGACACTCTTTGAATATCAATAGACAAAATGTCGAAAGAAAAAATGCCGTTACGTTAGCCTGACAGTCTTTAAATCTTTAAATTACCTATTCAACAGCCTAAACAGTTTATTAAATCGTTTTTGCTATATAGTTTAACGAACCAGTTATCTCAAGAACACTGCCATCCTCCAGATTTAATGCGAAAAGAGGTGCTCAAAGTAAAAGAAGAGTTGAAAGAAAAAGCTAGTGAGTCGGAAGAAATTACTTCCTCGATAGTGAACAAATGTACTCAAAATATTCCTTGGGAAATAGCCGGAGCTTTACCGAAAAAGGAATCACTTTCACGTACTGTGAAGAGAGTACGTAATTCTCGAAACGGTGATGAAGATTTAACTGTTACAACGAGAGGGGAAAACTTTTTACAGTACAGCTGTGAAGAATTGAGTATTTATTCAACATCAAGGAATCTCCAACTTCTTAAAGAAAAAATTAGATGGTTTTGTGATGGCACTTTCGATTGCGCTCCAATAGGAAGACAGCTCTACACAATTCATGCCATGATACAGGAAAACAAGACTCTTCCTCTCGTGTATTGCATAACAACCCATAAAAATGAAAAGACTTATGACACCATATTCGGCTGGCTTGAAAGTCGTAACTTGCGACCAGCCTCAGTATCACTAGACTTCGAGCTTTCCGCTATCAATAGCGTAAAGAAATTTTTCCCAAACGCTGAAATCTGCGGATGTTTCTTCCATTTTGGACAATGCCTATGGCGAAAGGTGCAAGGACTGGGTTTGCAAGCTTGGTACTCAAAATCTGAAAATGCAATGCTTATAAAAAAACTTCAGGCAATTGCATTTGTGCCACCACATGATGTATATGATTGTTTTGACACTTTGGTATCAAGTTTTGATGACGAAACCGATAACATTTTAGATGGATTCTTGCAATACTATGAGACTACATGGTTAGGCGTTTTTCAGCGTGGACGAAGGAGACGCCCAAAGTTTGAAGTTAAATTATGGTCATGTTATGAGAGAACACTAAATGGTTTACCAAGAACAAACAACATGCTTGAGGGCTGGCATAATGCTTTCAAGAGGAGGATGACAATTATCCACCCAACGGAAGAAAAGCTTCTTCGAAAACTCCGTTCTGAACAAGCAAGTACTGAAATGGTACTAGAGCAAGTTTTCCAGGGAAAGGACGTTGGGAGAAAGAACAAAAAATATACAGATGTAAACGCCAGCTAGAAAAACGTTGTTGAAGGATATGACTCTGATAATGTACTGGACTTTTTGCAGGCAATAGCTCGGAATTTATAACGATGTACTG
>NC_090758.1:28040238-28042600 GCF_036898095.1 Palaemon carinicauda | reverse complement strand
AAAATATTCTTTATTCCCATTAAATCCACTCACCGTAAGTTTAACATTCGAATTGATAGTTTTAAGGTTTTTCTCTTCAGCTAACCTACTAGTGATGAAGGTGCTTTGTGAGCCACTGTCCCTTAGACCTCTGTAAATGTCGCTGCCAATACTGAAAGAAAACGTTGGCAACACCGAGTTTCCCATACGAGTGCAATAAACGGCAACACCGCTGTTAACTTTTTGTGGAGTTTCAAAATTTACTTTATCAGATTGTTTAGATCTGCTGCCTTTGGAGGGCTCTGACTCGCAAAGATAACTCCAGATGCCAACCACGGCAATTAAAACAACGTTTTCTAAATCTGAAATGACAGTTGCTAGATTCATGACTAAACTGACCACACTTAACACAACCATGTTTAGATTTTAAAATTTGCACCTTATCAGTAGGGGAAGGAACTTTAAACAGTCATAAATAAAATGAGAATTATTAGCTTGACCAACTTTAAGACACAAAGAACAGCTGGGTGAAGACCTGGAATCTGAATCACTCGTTAATGCCTCTACAGCTAAATTTACCATTTTCTCCTTTCGAGAAAGTCCTGTACATTCATGCTCGTATCTTTCACATGCTGTAAAAAAGTTTGTCTTAATATCATTCAGGGAAGGGTGAGTCTTGCCTGTAATCTGAATTAAAATGGCGCTGGAAACTATCATTCAGCCCATACCAAACAAAATACCTAATAAACTCATCAACACTAATATTCAATGTCTCCACTGATTCACATAACCGATCTGAGTTCGGAAATAAAGAGAAAGGGGTCTTCCCAATCTTTCAAATGTAAAGTAGTAATTTTCTTAATGGCTGAATTCTTCCGAATATCGGTTGATGCAAATGCTGAAATGGCCAATTCTTTGGCATCAGCGTAATGCTGCTTATCCGCTTCCAAGGATAAGGAACCTAACAAAACCTTTCCTCAACCCTCAACTTGTTGTTTAAGCAATAAAAGCAAATCCCTATCGGGATAGTTTAAAGGTTTAGTAGTTCCCTCAAATTCTGTGATGAACTTCAAAAAATCTTCACCTTCTACACTACGAAACTTGGGAAGAGGTGCTACAGGTTGTTTAAGTAAACTTCTGGCTACATCGGGTAACATTACTAGAGCCAAGGATACTCGTAGAAATATCTAGAAGAGGTAAACAGGTTTCAATCTTATCTATGTAATCCTGACATAATAATAATTCAATCTCTAAATCTTGACTATCAGAATCCCCAGGAAATTTCTTATCCAAAATCTCAGTGTCCAAGTCAGTTAACTTATTCTTATAATTTACCAGAATACCTTTGATAGATAATTTTTCTTCCTGGCTAAGAGTATTGAATGTGGAGGACCTGTTAAAATATTCAGTCACCTTTTTACGGATGACTTTCCTTTGCCCAATAAGCACAGATAAACCAGACATTGTTAAATTATACAAGAAATAATGATCCTAGAAAGGAAAAAATATCAATGTAATAATCCTAGAAGGGAAAAAATATCAATGTAATAATCCTAGAAGGGAAAAAATATCAATGTAATAATCCTAGAAGGGAAAAGATATCAATGTAATAATCCTAGAAGGGAAAAGATATCAATGTAATAATCCTAGAAGGGAAAAGATATCAATGTAATAATCCTAGAAGGGAAAAGATATCAATGTAATAATCCTAGAAGGGAAAAGATATCAATGTAATAATCCTAGAAGGGAAAAAATATTAATGTAATAATCCTAGAAGGGAAAAAATATTAATGTAATAATCCTAGAAGGGAAAAAATATTAATGTAATAATCCTAGAAGGGAAAAAATATTAATGTAATAATCCTAGAAGGGAAAAATAATATAATAAATCTGAAAGGAAATAAATTTCAGTTCACACAATGGATCCCGACTACTTTCACCAACTAATGGGATTCTGCATAACAAAAATCCAACTTCCTTCGTTGTTGCCCCACGTTGGGCGCCATAAGCTGAAAAACTGTGAAGTCACCTTATAAGGTACTTAAAATACGGAAGGCAAGTCTATTCATACACTTTTTGAAATATTTAAATTTATTATTTATTGCAAATGTGTCAAGTGCATAACACAGGGCTCTTCCTCTTCAATAATCAGCTTCTCCTCCATACCTGGATGGGAAATACAGAAATTGTACGTTAGTGGTAAAGCCTAAGAATTAACTTAAATTATATACGTAAGAATAATATGGCAAGAAGCACTTATACATAGGAATATGCAAACCGTTACCTTACTGTAAGTAGGTCAAGACAAGAAAAACCAAGTATGACAACCATATCAAGGCTGGATAATCCTATCCTGAAATAATATAATATCCGTGTAAGTTTG
>NC_090758.1:28015238-28035238 GCF_036898095.1 Palaemon carinicauda | reverse complement strand
GTATGGTGAAACTAGTACCCATGTCAGAAGGGATTTGCTCAAGGATACCAAATGTTGCTATCCACTCTGGGAGTAAAGCAGATGTACATGAGGCAGACGTTGCCGTTTCTATCGGAATGGCTTCAGGTCCATGGGTGGAGCGGTCGATAACATTAACGGGTAAAAATTTCTTTGTGATACGGGTAGGGGACCTACAATATTAACCTGAATGTAGGCAATTCATCGCTGTGGTTGAGGAAAGGTGCCAACTCCTGAAGCCGTGTGTTAATGTACTTTTTTAGGTTTGGCATGAAGTATGGTGCCTACCCAAACCTTTGCATCCTTTGTAATGCCATGCAAAATAAACTTTGTCTTCAGTAACTGTTCAGTAGAAAGGCCATGAATGAAATCAAACACCTGTAGGCACATGGGAGAAGGTTTCCGCAGTCAAGGCCCCTAAGTACTAACTTCACATTGGTAGTGAGGTTGGAGTCGTCAAGAGGGACGTCTTCCCAACAGAGATATGTGCAGGATGTCGTACATGATTGGTACTTTTATTTTTTCACTGGGCCTCTGCCAAAGCTTTGTATTCCAATCCCAGGTGATTGGCAGCCAACGTGTTTCTTGACAGAGCATCGGCAACAGGTTTCATTTTCCCATGGAGGTGCTGAAGGGTAAAATTATATATAGTCATGGCGGAAAGATGTCGAAGCTAAAGGGCGGACCACACTTGGGACTAACGAGTGAAGGCATGCACCAAAAGTATGTTGTCCAGGCTAATGGCAAAGGGAGCACCTTCCAATAAGTGGCAAGAGTGACAAACAGCCAAGTGAACCACCAACAATTCATGGTCAAAGATAGTAGTCGGATTCCACCTTGGATAGTTTTTTCTTTGCTGAACATATGGTAGGTGATAGCGCGGACTGCTCCTGGAGGTATGATTTTAGGTCTTCATATGTTATAGGGGTGTCCTCTTGCTCCCAGAGCCAATCAAAGATTTTCAGGAAAGTGTCCATGGAGATCTCCAGAAGAATCTAATCCGCTTAGGTGCTTGACCAACTCACGCCCTTATTGGGAAACTTGACTTCAGCACATTAGAACCAAGAGCAGTAGTTCTGCTGTGGCAGTGTATGCAGAAGGGTCAGGCTCGGTGGGTGACATCTTGAAACAGTAAGGCACAGTAGTAAGGGGACTGGCAGGAGGGAGCGGCAACTCCGCTTGTAACCAATGTGCAAGCATGTCTTTAGGAGGTAACTGAGAGACGAGTCTAATACATTTAATTTGGATATTCACATAACCCGTTCCAGTCATGAAAGGCATAAAAATTCAAAGACAATAATTAAAGGAAATACATGAATAAAAAGGTTATCAATGCGATGGGAGAGTAATGATGAGAATATATATAAGTACACAGCAATACTGTTACCGTGTACAAGTGTATGTGATACACGTGCGGTACAGAAATAGTAAATAAAACAATATTTTGTAAAGTCTAACCAAACTCGTATTTGAATATCATGAAAAATATTTTTTCTTGCAAAACAGGAAGCAAGAAACTAGTGGATAAAAATCATTATCATTGAAGAATTAAAAACATTTTAAAACCTACACGATAAATACAATAAATTCCAACAATCAAACGAGTAGGATAAATAAACTATAATAATTAAGATAATGAAAAATGATCATATAAAGAAATTCTATAACAACAAACAAACCTTTCCTTGAACATCAGTAAATGAGAATAACATTAGTAATAGATTGGAATAGTCAACAATTATCAATCCTACGATGTTCGAGTAAATAAGAACTTTTAAGACATTGTTAAGCTTTAAAGCATTTCTTCTTCACCCAAAAGGACATTTCTCAGCGCCAACGGATGGAAGAGATAAATGATATCGTACTTATTAAGGTCAGATTTGGGTTGTGTCATCACCTATCATCATTGGACAGTAATTGTGGCTTAGCTGTATTTCGTAAAACAATAATTTATTATTATTATTATTATTATTATTATTATTATTATTATTATTATTATTATTATTATTATTATTATTATTATTATTATTATTATTATTATCAACATAATACCTAAATAAAATAGCACGATGCTATAAGCCCAATGGCTGCAACAGGAAGAATACCCCAGTGCGGAAGGGAAACAAAGGAATAAGCTACAAAAGAAGTAGAAAAATAATCAAAATAAAATTTTTTAAGTGCAGTAACAACATTGAAATAGGTCTTTCATATGTACACTAAAAAAAAAATCTACAATAAGTGAAAGAGAAATTAGATAGAATAGTGTGCCCGAGTGTACCCTTAAGCAACAGAGCATTTCTTCTTCCTCCTGCAGCTTGGATGTGAATAAATACATTTATGATTCCGTAGAGACCAATGGGAGGAAGATGTAAAAAATCTTTGACTCAGCGGTCTTTTGCATATCCCAGAAATGCATAATGCATGTTATTATTCTCCGATATTCCTGGGAAGTTTTCTTGAAAATGTCTGATGAGGGAAACTCTTTTGGCTTTGGCCAACGTTTGGGATGTCTTCGCAATTGCTTAATGATCAGAGTTTTCATGGGGCTGTTAAAAGTTTTTAACTTGTGGGGAAAGTTTAGAAATGTCTTGAGGTTTGTAGAGGTTGGCAAATTTTTTGCAAATTTATAATATTATCAAACAGATGGCAAGAGACGATTTTATTGCGAGTGACGAACATGGTGGAAATTTTCTCAAGGTAATTTTGGTTCTTTACGAAACATGCTATAGTCACCACAAATATTCCAAGCAAAAAAAAATATTATTATTATTATTATTATTATTATTATTATTATTATTATTATTATTATTATTGTTATTATGATTATTATTAATTGCTAAGCTACAACCCAAGTTGGAAAAGCACAACGCTATAAGCCCATGGGCTCCAACAGGGAAAATAGCCCAGTGAGGAAAGAAAACGAGGGAAAGTAAAATATTTCAAGAGCAGTAGCAACATTAAAATAAATATTTCCTAAACAAACTATAAATGCTTTAACAAAACAAGAGGAAGAGAAATTTGATAGAATAGTGTGCCCTCTAGTAAGAGAACTCTAACCCAAGACAGTGGAAGACCATGGTACAGAGGCCATGACACTACCCAATACTAGAGAACAATAGTTATATTTTAGAGTGTTCTCCTAGAAGAGCTGTTTACCATAGCTAAAGAATCTCTTCTACCCTTACCACGAGGAGAGTAGCCACTGAACAATTACAGTGCAGTAGTTAACCCCTTAGGAGAAGAAGAATTTTTTGATAATCAGTGTTGTCAGTTGTATGAGGACAAAGGAGAATATGTAAAGAATAGGCCAGACTATTCGGTGTATGTGTAGGCAAAGGGAAAGAACCGTAACCAGAGAGAAGGATTCAATATAGTACTGTCTGGCTAGTCAAAGGACCCTATAACTCTCTAGTGGTAGTATCTCAACAGGCGACTGGTGCCCTGGCCAACCTACTAATTACCAAGCAGACCACCCGTAAATCGACAGGCCTGGTACCTCTGCCATTCGTGAGATCCGTCGCTACCAGAAGAGCATTGAACTTCTCATTAAGAAGCTGCCATTCCGGCGTCTCGTGCGTGAAATCACCAAAGATTTCAAGACTGAGCTTCATTTCCAGTTTTCTGCTGTCATGGCCCTTCAGGAAGCCTCTGAGGCTTACCTCGTCGGCCTCTTTGAAGACACTAACTTGTGTGCCATCCACGCCAAGAGAGTAACAATTATACCCATGGATATCCAGCCGGCTCGCCGCATCCGTGGAGAGAGAGCTTAAGTTTATACTTAGTACCTCAGTCTAAAAAATCACTTTGTCTCCCAAGTTAGCAGCCGTCACAATATATCCCATCACAAATTTTAAACTATACTAACTTATATTCACTTGAAGGAGATGTGTTCTCACTGCTGAACACAGGACACAACATTATTGGCTGTGACATCTTCAAGGACTGGGTCTTTCATCGCCCGCAATCACTGCGGCAACTATAGATGAGATGATTGTTATCTCAATGTACTTTTTATAGAACTCCAATTACTAAGTTAACAAATATATATTAGGATGACAGTTTGAACAACGTTAATAATGGTTGCATAATTGATTAGAAAAAATACTAAAGTGCTACACTAAGACGTCATCAAGGGGTGGGGCTTATTTTGCCCGGAATCCTTGCAGCAAATACTGTATGTTTCAAAAAAAGAAAGCAATATTTGTTTGGGGAAATTTCCGTTGCGGTTGTCACTCACAATAAAATTGTCGGCTTGCGCCATCTATGAAAAATATTTGAAATTCTCAAGAAATTTGCCTATATCTACCAATGTCAAAAAACTTTCAAACTTTCCCTACAATTTGAAAACGTCAACACCCACAAGAAAGTTATGATCGTTCGAAAATTGCAAAGACATAAAAAACGTTCGCCAGCGCCAAAAGAGTTCCCCTCTTTGGACAATTTCAAGAAAACTGACATTTTGCCAGAGAATAATTACATTCCTTTTGCATTTCTGTAATATGAAAATGAGCAGACGAGTCTAAGGTTTATTACATCTTCCTGCCATTGGTCTTGTACCAACCTTGTGTCACACGATCGTACATAGTTCATTTTGTGCTTGTATCTTCGCTCTTCCCTCGCACTAAAAAAAACCTGAATAAACATGTCTGTTTTTCTCATTGGTAATGGTGTCGATTCGAACATGAAATTTCCTGTTGCATTGAGCTTTTGCATATAAAGGAGTGTTCTATAATAAACTCACTCAGTTGCTTTCATCCTATCATTGAATCACAACCTTCTCTCGGCCCATCATATTGGTGACCCTGGAAGTCAACTCGCTTCCACCCCCACTCACCCTTCCAATGTTGGTACTACGACGGACTCTACGCAAGTTATTGCTGCGGCTCCCCCATTGAAACTTCCATCATTCGCCAGCGGAGAGGTGTTTGCTTAGTTTCCGCGCGCAAAAGTTCAGTTTCGCATCAATGGCGTGACTCGCTCAACCACCAAAGCAGATTAAGTTCTCGCAGCAATGCCCGAGGTTACCTTCCCGGAAATATCCGACTGGCTTTGTGAACAAGGAGACACCCCAATAGCATATGACACCCTCAAAACATAACTTCTACAGTAGTACTCACTGTTGCCAGCAGCCCGTATAGCAAAGCTTTTTCAGCTCTCGCAACAACCGTTGGACGACCAAAGGGCTTCGCTCGCCTGCTACCTACCGCAAACGGCTCTCCTTGTGAGGTGAACCTACTTTGTGCCCTTTGGATACGCCGTTTACCCGGACCTATACGCACTGCCATACCCGATGTCGATAGTTTACCCATAAAGGACTTGATGACCAAAGCCGACACCCTTATGGAAAACACCTTAAAGATCTCCATCAATGCCTCCACCCCTGATGAAGAGGATGCCTATTCAACGTCAACCGAAGCTGACGTGAATGCCATAAGACATACACGCCTACCCTATGACGTGCCAAAGCAGCTACAAAGCCACCCACCACCCACCACTCGCTCGCGCCCCTACCAACGACCTCTACAGCCACTTTCTACCTCCTATCCGCCACAGTTTTGCTACTAGCACTTTAGATTCCAGGCAACCGCAAGGAAATGTGCCAAGGATTGTCAGTGGCCAAAAAACGTGTAAGTAGGCCATCGCTCGTGGCGGGGGCCTCTTGTGTTTCTAATATTTTCTTTTTATATGATGCAGGAACGGGCGTGCGATTTTTGGTAGACACCGGTGCTTGTCGTTCTCTTTTGCCAAGGGAACTCTCCAGGTCACGACTTGATCTATCTATGTCTGCCGACATCCGCTTGGTAGCTGCCAACGGATCTGCGATACCCACCTATGGTTACGAGAACCTCACATTGTCATTCGGAAACGGTAAATCTAATTGAAAGTTTCTCGTTGCTGACGTCACATTGCCAGTCTTCGGTGCGTATTTCCTCTCTCATTTCCACCTTTTGGTCGATGTCGCCTACCAACGATTGGTCAGCGCAGACTCATACTTGTCGACACCTTTTCAACCCGCCCCCTCCATCCTCGCTCTCCACATCAGCACACCCACGGACGCCTACGTCCACCTCCTCACGTCGTACCCGGAAGTTTTCCGTCCAGAACTTCGTCAAACGTCCAAGACTCCTGCCAAGCAAAGTATTTATCACCATTTCAAGACGACGGGACCCCTAGTCTTCACAAAATTCAGACGTCTGGCAATGGGACGACTGGCAGCTGCCAAACAGATGTTCGCCGAAATGGAGAAAATGGGCCTTTGTCAAAAGGCGTCCAGCCAATGGCTGTCACCCTTAAACATCGTTCTGAAGAGAGAATGCTTCCTCTGTCCGTGTGGGGATTATAGGCGCCTGAACATACAAACAGAACCGGATCACTACCCCCTCCCAAACATCGCCGACTTAAGTTCCTTCCTGCACAAAGCGAAGGTTTCCTCTACACCTGACCTCCTGAAGGGGTATTATCAGGTGCCTATGAACTCAGAAGACATCCCCAAGACTGCCATCACCACTCTGTTTGGTACATACACCTTCAATTACTTCTGTTTTGGCCTTCGTAATGCTGGGGCCACGTTTCAACGTCTCATGGATGGCATCTTAGGAGACCTCCCCTTCTGTGTATGTTATTTGGACGACATACTTGTGTTCTCTTCCTCAAAAGAGGAACACTTCAGTCACCTGCGCATCGTGCTCGATCGCCTGCAACAAAATAGCCTTTTAGTCCAGTATGACAAGTGTACCTTTGGTGCCATCGAAGTGTCGTTCTTGGGGCACCGCATCACTCCGGAAGGAGTCCATCCCCTCCCTGAGAAGGTAGTAGCCGTTCAGGATTTCCCTGTGCCTTTGACAGTCAAAGCTCTGCAGGAATTCTTGGGCGTGATAAACTATTACCACCGTTTTCTGCCAGCCATGGTCACCACTCTTGCTCTCCTCTAAGCATCCCTCAAGGGAAAGCCAAAAGACCTGAAGTGCAGTCCCCTTCAAGAAGCGGCCTTCTACAATGCAAAGAAGGCCCTATAAACCACTGCTGCTCTCACTTTTCCTATCCCACATGCCAATCTCCTTCTCTCTACTAATGACAGCGACATCGCTATTTGTGCAGTACTCAAGCAGGAGATCAACGGCTCGCCCCGCACATTGGCTTGCTTCAGCAGAAAACTGTCCAAGGCAGAATCGGGTTATTCTACCTTGAATCGCGAATTGCTGGTGGTGCAATTGGCTGTCCGTCACTTTCTCCATTTCTTAGAAGGAATGCCCTTCGTCATTTGCACAGACCACATGCCTCTGGTGCACGTCTTCACTCGACAGTCTGACGCCTGGTTCACCCGTTAACGCCGACATATCTCCGCCGTGGCTGAATACGATTGCACACTTCATTACGTGCCTTGGAAAATTAATCCCGTTGCCGATCTCCTGTCAAGAAACACGTTGGCTGCAGTTCCACTTGGATTGGATTACAACGCCCTAGGTGAAGCCCAATGACAGTATCCTGAGTATTAAGCATGTTGGAAATCCTACACGTCCCTCCGTTGTGAAGACTTCTCCCTTAAGACTCCAACACTACCCTCCTTTGTGACGTCAATACTGGTAGACCGCGACCTTGGATTCCTGCTCCGTTGCACCGGCAGGTGTTTGATTTAATTCCCGGCCTTTCACATCCCTCGTGCCATTCTACTGCACAGCTGCTGAAGACGAAGTTCATTTGGCACGGCATTTCTAAGGATGCTAAGGATTGGGTCCACGCCTGTACTTCTTGTAAAACTTCAAAAGGATATCGACACATGGATTCAGGAGTGGGCACCTTTCCTCCACCTCAGCGCCTTTTCGCACACATTCACGTCAATGTTATAGGCCCCCTACCCACATCACAAGGACATCGTTACCTGCTAACTGCCATTGACTGCTAAACTCTCTCTCTCTCTCTCTCTCTCTCTCTCTCTCTCTCTCTCTCTCTCTCTCTCTCTCTCTCTACTCATATGAGTTCTTTTCACAATTAAGAATGTGATAAGATTATATCAATTCTATAAAACACACGTTATTTTTGTTTTATATACTTTTAGAATCTATACAAACAATGAAATTAAAATAAACTAAATATATTAGATAATTGATTTAACCTTACCGTGAAAGAGTGTGTTGAAGACGAGCCTTTCCTGACATTAACAAGATAAAAGAGGACTTTGGGAGTCCTTAGTCGAAATGACACCTTAATCCTAAGGCTAAAGGATCATATATAGGATTTACATGGATCCTCACCTTTAATTATCTAACCCACGGAAACCCTTAGATGGTCAATGTATGTTTTGACCTGTGTTTGTGTGTGTGTTTGTGTGTGTGTATGTTTCTTAGAATTTCACATTCTGATGGCGTAGTAGTGTTTGGTATTATAAAACAAGTCAATTCACATATGATAATCATACTATTTAGATTTTTTTTAACTCTTAGTAAAAGAGAATATTAACACTCCTTAGTTATATCTTTATAAATGCAAAATTATCAAAGATAATAATAATAATAATAATAATAATAATAATAATAATAATAATAATAATAATAATAATAATAATAATATTAATAATAATATTAATAATAATAATAATAATAATAATAATATATTGCTTTACAAAATACTACCAAACCATACTGTCTAGTGATGAAAGGTGATAACAACCCACATCTGATCCTTATAAATAGTTTGTCAGTTATCTCTTCCCTTCGTTGGCTGTGAGAAATATTGTCCTTTTAGGTGAAAAATGTCTTTAGAAATCGGCAATCTGTTTTTAAATTATCTACAATATCTTTAGGTTTTTATTCACTGAAATATAATACAGTTAATAAATAGTGATTATTCATATTATATATTACTGCTGGTATTTTCATTTACTAATGTTTAAGGAAAGGTTTGATTCTTTTTTAGATATCATTTTTTTCATTATCTTAATTATTAACCCTACTCAATATGTTATTGGAATTTTTTATATTGATCATACAAGTTTTGATGTGTTTTTACAACACTCCTCAGGTCTTGCCTGTTAATGCCACATTCTACAAAATAATCCACCAATATCATATCGGGTTTTCTTCCATCATATCCAGGTGATATTTACCTTGACTGAAATAACGTGTGCTTGTAATACATGTTCATTTAAAATAACCACGAGTAGCAAACTCACGATTCAGCTATCATGGTGGAGATGGGTTTATATCAAGTCTATGAACAGACTTCTGAATTCGACAGAAATAGGTAAGGGGACTTGTCATAAACTTTTTATCTTTCTTGATAGTTCAATCGGTAGAGTCGTTGCTGGCATGGTTTCCGGCCCACAGGCGGGGGTTCGAATCTCCACCCGGCTACAATTTGTTATCATAAAATGAATTCCAAGTGGATATATATTCTCAAGATAGAATTCAGTATTAAATGCCATTCGTGGGTGATATATATATATATATATATATATATATATATATATATATATATATATATATATATATATATATATATATATATATATATATATATATATATATATATATATATATATATATATATATATATATATATATATATATATATATATATATATATATATATATATATATATATATATATATATATATATATATATATATATATATATTTGCTACTCACAGGTCTGGTAATTGCTTGGACCTCGTATACACTGACTCCCCTGGCGTTATAACTAGTAAGGTTGATTCTCCAGTCGGGACTTCTGATCATGCCTTGATTTCATTATTAGTGAAGACTGATCAGCCTGTCCCTGATATATCATATTCCTGTAAAATTTATATGAAATCATAAGCAGACTGGAATGGGATTTTGCATGATCTTTTGTGCTTGAATTGGTCACAATTATATAATAGTGTAGATCCTGTTGTCTCTTTGAATGAGAATCTAGTCAACATAATTGATAGGCGTATCACTTCTCGTGTGCTAAGGTACCGAATGAAGGACAAACCGTGGTTCAATGATGATTGTAGACGTGCTTATTTGGAGAAGCAGGAGGCCTATCACCTTTGGAAGGGTAACAGATCAGATTTGACCTGGAACAACTATACTCAGCTTCGAGCTTTTGCTCAGAGAGTTTATGCCTCAACTGAAAAGGAGTACAATTTAATCATAAAAGAAACCCTCTCTGGTACAACTCAGGAACATAAATGGTGGTCTACCCTTAAAGCTGCACTCTTTGGTGTAGATGCAGCAGTTCCTCCTTTACTTAAACCAGATGGCTCAGTCACTCACTGTCCAAAGGAAAAGGCAACCCTTTTGGCTGATGTTTTTGACAGTAAACAGAGTAATGAAAAACTTGAACTTCCTCATTCCTGTTTTCCTGAGGCTAAACTAACTAGTTTAGCTTTTCGATCTCGTGAGATTAAAGCTCTGTTGATGGACCTTGATGCTTATGGAGGTGTAGACCCAAATGGTATTTTTCCTTTGTTTTTTATAAAGACCGCAGATTTCTTAGCTCCAAAGTTATCTGTTATTTTGCGCAAGTTAGCAAGAAGAGGAGCTTTTAGCACTTGTTGGAGAATTGGTAATGTTACTCCTCTATGTAAATGTGTTTGTGGTAGCTCAAGTCCCACTGATTACCACCCAATTTCCATAACTCCCATATTATCTAAAGTTTTTGAACGTCTTCTGGCAAAACGTCTTAATAGGTTTGCTGAAGGTAATCATCTATTCCCTAGTTTGCAATTTGGTTTTCGTAAAGGCCTTGGAGCATGTGATGCCCTTCTTACAATCTCCAATGCAGTACAGAAATCCCTTGATTGTGGTCGTGAAGTTCGTATGATTGGCCTTCATTTTAGTGCTGCCTTTGACCGTGTTAATCATGAGGCCCTTGTTTTCAAACTGAAACAGTTGGGAGTGGGTGGGTCGTTTCTTAGCATTATTATTGATTTTTTAAGTAGTAGATCTCAAAGAGTGGTTGTTGATGGGCACCATAGTGAGTATAGGAATGTGATATCCGGTGTTCCACAGGGTAGTGTTCTTGGCCCATTACTTTTCATACTATATACACATGACATGTGGTTTGGCCTAGAAAATAAGCTTGTTGCATATGCAGATGATGCTACTCTCTTTGCATCAATTCCATCCCCTGAATGTAGACCTGGGGTTGGTGAATCCCTTAATAGAGATCTAGCTAAAATTAGTGTATGGTGCAAGTTATGGGGTATGAAGTTGAATCCTAACAAAACTCAAAGTATGATTGTAAGTAGGTCAAGGACGGTGGCTCCTCAACATCCGGATCTCAGTATTGATAATGTTTCTTTAAATTTGTATGACTCTTTCAAAATTTTAGGTGTGATTCTCGACAGCAAATTTACTTTTGAGAAACATATAAGGTCTGTGTCTTCTGCAATTGCACATAAAATTGGCTTATTGAGAAAGTCTTTTAAGATATTCGGTGATCAATCTATTCTGAAGAAGTGTTTTAATTCTTTTATTCTACCTTGTTTTAAGTATTGTTCTCCTGTCTGGTCTTCAGCTGCTGATTCTCTTCTTAATTTGTTGGACAGAAACTTACGGTGTATTAAATTTCTTATTCCTGATCTAGATATTAATCTCTGGCACCGTCGTTCAATTAGTTCATTATGCATGTTGCATGAGATTTTTCATAACTCTGACCATCCTTTACATTCAGATCTCCCTGGACAATTCTATCCTGTTCGTAATACTAGGCTGGCAGTTAATTCTAATAGCCAGGCCTTTTCCATCATAAGACTCAATACCACGCAGTACTCTAGAAGTTTTATTCCAGCTGTTACCAAGTTGTGGAATGATCTTCCTAATCGGGTTGTTGAATCAGTAGAACTTCAAAAGTTCAAAGTTGGAGCAAATGCTTTTTTGTTGACCAGGCGGACATGAGTCTTTTTATAGTGTATATATGACATATTTGTTTTTGAAGTTGTTAATAGTTTATATATGACATATCTGTTATGACGTTGTTACTTTTTTTAGAATGATTTACTGTTAATTTGTTCTCTTCAGTTATTTATTTCCTTATTTCCTTTCCTCACTGGGCTATTTTTCCCTATTGGAGCCCCCGGGCTTATAGCATTTTGCTTTTCCAATTAGGGTTGTAGCTTGGATAGTAATAATAATAATAATATATATATATATATATATATATATATATATATATATATATATATATATATATATATATATATATATATATATATGTGTGTGTGTGTGTGTGTGTGTGTGTGTGTGTGTGTGTGTGTTATTTTATATCTAAGAAATGAGGATTATTATAAAATAGAAAATACTTTTTTTGAATTATATCATTACTATTATCATCATCAGTGATGGTGTTGTTGCTGTTACTGTTGAGATTATTGTTGTTGTGGTTGTTGTTGTTGTTTTTGGGTTTTGTTGTATGTCTGGTTGTTGTTGTGGTATTTGTTTTTGGTTTTTGTTGTTGATGTTGATGTCTAATTGTTGTTGTTATTGATGAGTGGTGGTACTGTTTGTTGCTATTTTTATCTTTTTTTTAAATTTTATTAATATTATTATTATTATTATTATTATTATTATTATTATTATTATTATTATTATTATTATTATTATTATTGGTAGTAGTAGTAGTAGTAGTAGTAATAGTTGTAGTAGGTTACTATGGAAGCTTTCAAAACCGTAAATGACTATTTGTTAAGAATGGGAAAATATAAAAAAGAATAAATTAAAATAAAAAAAATAAAAAATGAATAACTAAATAAAAAAATGGAAGCTAAACAAATGATTGTTTTTTTTTTTTTTTTTAAATAAAGGGAAAATCTAAAAGAGGTAAATGAGAGGAAATATTTCTCAATATATATCAAAAGGCAAATCATATGGATCTAAAAGTTTGAGAAGTAATGTATTTTTAAGAGGAGGTATTTTCTACAGGTCCTTCCCCCAAACAAACAGGTAATATTCTGGGGGTTACGACAAGATTGAAGGATTCTTTATTCCTTTGAAAAATATGCAAACTTACAGAATATGTGCCTAAGTAACTGTTTTCCTAATAGGATTAGACACTATTATATTCTGTATATTAATCTCCCCGGGCAGAGAATCATTTAGAAATGTATTAAGCTTACTTTCATAACTTTATGACGATGAAAATATTGATTAATATACTTACAATTATAACAATAGAAGATAGTATAAGCAATTTATATACATATACAGAAACACATATACACGTACACAGCCTCGGCATATATACATATATCATCATAATTGTCATCAGGCATTGCTACTCCACTGCAGAACAAATATCTCATTCCCGTCTTTTTATGGTCATTGTATGCCTCTCTACACTTGAAATTTTCTTAGTTCATGAATCTGTCGTCATATCTTCCTTCCCCATTTTTTTTTTTTTTTTTTTTTTTTTGTATCCTTTGAGGAATGATTTTTTAATCCCAAATGTCTATTCATTATCTACCATTATCATTATATACCTTTCTCACGTCCATTTTTCTTCTTATATGTTGAAATATCCTCCACTTCATTTTTCTCTCGGATCCACGATAGAAGAATACATAAATATATATGCATATATTTGTATATAAATATAAGTGAGAAATCCTCATGGATCAGTAAAGTAAAAAAACAATGTACCAAGCACTTACGTATTTTTATTCACGTAGCAAAGTGTACAGTATATAGTATACAAAAGCAATTGGTACCTGGTCTTTCTCTTTCCTATTTCTAGTTGATTTTACACTTTTATATTTGTCACGAGCAGTTTTTGACTGATAAATAATATATACATATGTTTGTATGCCCATGCATGAGGTCAAGGAAGAGTGAAAGTGGAGAGAAGCGAAAAGAGTCAAAAGAAGCCGAGACAGAACCTCTTCCCGTCTACCAAGGCTCCATAATACGGAATAAAATTCCCATCAGCTTGCGCCGTCTCTGAAGTAGAATTCTTTGTAGTGCAAAAAGCACTATAGATAGTTTACTTGATACAACACCAGAATTTACGGCCTCTCCTATATTAAGCTTGCATTCACTTGTTTGGACACCAGTCTTTATCAATCTTAGTTTTGTATTATGTGTATATATATTTTATTTACAATCATCATCAGTCGTTATTAGTCCACGGCAGAAAAAAAGGGTTCAGATATGTCCTGCAACTTGGAGGTATCATAGTTCGTCAATCCATCGTATTTTTTCCTATCAATTGTATTATATGTAATATCCAGGGACATAAATTAGCTTTATGAATAACATTATAGGCAGATAAAGATATATATATATATATATATATATATATATATATATATATATATATATATATATATATATATATATATATATATATATATATATATATATATATATATATATATATATATATATATATATATATGTATGTATATAATATAATATATATATATATATATATATATATATATATATATATATATATATATATATATATATATATATATATATATATATATATATATATCTATATATATATATATATATATATATATATATGTATATATATATATATATATATATATATATATATATATATATATATATATATATATACATATATATATATATATATATATATATATATATATATATATATATATATATATATATATATATATATATATAATAATAATAATAATAATAATAATAATAATAATAATAATAATAATAATAATAATAATGATAATAAAAATAAAAATTTTTGAGCTCCCATATTAAAGGAGCAACTTTCCAGTTGATGGCCAACGTTCTGGAGTTGTTATATCCGTTTTGGTAACCTGTATAAGACGAAATACTTGAAGTCCCTAACGAGCAATTAGATGGAAAACATATTCTCTTTATCATTCTTATCTGCTTTATACAACTAAAGATGATGAAACATATGAGAGAATTTTATTGACAAAGTTTGTTATCTTTATATTGAACACTAATTGGTCATACAAATGAAGCATATATTTCTTCTCTGAAACCCCTCGGTTGTCCAGAACACTAATTTCTTTAATCATGGGTTTATAGAGCTGTTTAACCCAAACAAAAATGTAATAGATGTCGTATCATGGTACTTGGGATATAAGAACCGGCACTGGGACTAGGAAGGCCTTTAGATATCCCATTCTATTATGGCTCTTCATTTTTATTTCATCCGAACAAAGCAGCACTTCTAAATATTACTGAATTATGCACACCTGTTTTCTCCTCTTCATTAAATCAATTACAAGCATGTTTAGACATTTTTTTTCTGTACATTATCTTAGTTTGTATAATTTATCATCCATTTATTTCAAATATTCTAAAAATTATTTATTTAATACATCACAATGACATTCTTCATCCACACCTAGATTCCATAAAGTGGAGTTAGATTAAAAACTCCTTTCCATTACATGATGCTTGCTTCTATAAACTCTCTTATTGTCTCTAAATACTTATATATATGATCTTACATGTTTCAGTTTTGTCTAGTCTTAATAGTATTTTCACAGTTAATAAATTAATTTTAGTCTTCAATCTACAACTTAATAAAAACTCACATAAAACACATGAATATCTTGCCATGGGATTTATGTAGCATTCTAGTATTAGTATTTCTTATTTATTACAATATTTATTGATAATTGCTTTGCTGATACGGCTAGTTAGGAAGGACCCCAAGAGAAGAAAAGAATATTAAGTTTGAGTAACGAATCTCTCTCTCTCTCTCTCTCTCTCTCTCTCTCTCTCTCTCTCTCTCTCTCTCTCTCTCTCTCTCTCTAAAACATAACCTTAATTGTTCAGTCCTGAACTCATTAGCCCAAGCTCTAATTAATTTTTGAAGAACTTCGCTAATCCCTAAGTCATTGGTAAATTACGATATATATATATATATATATATATATATATATATATATATATATATATATATATATATATATATATATATATATATATATATATATATAAAATATATATATATATATATATATATATATATATATATATATATATATATATATATATATATACATATGTATATTTATATATATATATATATATATATATATATATATATATATATATATATATATATATCTATATATATATATATATATATATATATATATATATATATATATATATATATATATATATATATATATATATATATATATATATATATATATATATATATATATATATATATATATATATATACATATATATATATATAATATATATATATATATATATATATATATATATATATATATATATATATATATATATATATATATATATATATATATATATATATATATAAATATATATCTGTCATAAGACGTTAGTCATTTCTTAAGTAAGTCCAAACTGGTAAAATATTTATTCTGACCTAACAAAGACAAAATATCGTCAGTACATGGCACTGGATATCGATCAGGGATCGTTTCCTCGTTTAGACGACGAAAGTCGACGCAGATACGCCATGTTTGATCTTTTTTTGGTACGACTATTAAAGGAAAATTATAAGGGCTGTTTGATTTTCTAATGACTCCTTCCTCTAACATTTTACCTACTTCATCATTTATTTCATTCTGGAATTTCATAGGGAGTCTGTACGAGGGTACATATATAATTTTCTGCTTGTCCTTTAACCTTATTTGATGCTCGATCACATCTGTTTTTCCTAAGGATCCATCCGTAGTGGAAAAGACATCTTGATATTTAGTTAAAAGTTCAAACATTTTCTGCTGAATTTCTTCGTCTTGAATGTCCTTACTGATTTTATTTTTAATAGATCGCAAAAGGGATTCATCCGCAACTGATTGAGAGTGATTGATTTCAGCAACTGTAAGAATACGATGTTTATAAACTTCTACATCCAGGATATGTTGATTTTTGTGAATTACTAAAGTGTTATTTAAATGATTACAGACTTCGATATTACTGCATAAATAGCTTGTGTGACAGACAATCCGTTAGTTTCCAAAGTATCGGAAAGGATTAATATTTCAGATCCCGGTAGTGTTTTCTTTATTTGCACTATTAAATTCGAAGGTATGTTTGGTTCGATAGATTGCGTGCAAGATGATATTACGGTTGAACGAGAATTCTGCTGGGTCGCGTATATTATTTCTTTATTAGTGAGGCAAGTTATTGGTTCTTCAACGTACGTTACGGTTACATTTGTCGTCTCCTTTTTATCCAAAACAGATTTTAAGGTATTAGAAGACTTATAGAATTTCCCTTTGATATACACGCCGTGCTTGGCAGGAGCTAAGATAATGTTTTGATTTCCCATAGATGGGTATCCTATAATTACAGCTGGATACATATTAATGTTTTTTACAACAACAAATGTATCGGCAAATATGCGATTACCGACTCTGAACTGAACATGAGTTATGCCTATGACATTTAATTCATTATTTCCTATACCCGAAAGTCTAATTCCGGATTTTTCAATCGGAAAGTTCGAAAACAACAAATGATGTGTCTTCAAATCCCTGATATTACGTGGACTACCAGAGTCAAAAAATAACGTAAAGGATTTGTGTTCTAAATTTACAGCATATAAGGTTGCCCGTAACTCGTTTTGGCTTATTATTGTATGATTTCGTT
The DNA here is from genome assembly GCF_036898095.1 of Palaemon carinicauda. Lineage (NCBI taxonomy): Eukaryota > Metazoa > Arthropoda > Malacostraca > Decapoda > Palaemonidae > Palaemon > Palaemon carinicauda. Next base: position 28,017,610 of record NC_090758.1, on the reverse strand, counting down.
GCAAATCTACAGGAGCATGCATTGTTTTACTTAATTCGGCCGTGTGTTTCATAGGAAAATCTATTGTCTTACAATTATGTGATAAAACATTAAATTGATTATTCAATACTATTGATGTTGACATGAATGACCTTGACCCAACATCACTCTCTTCCCCTCTAGAGTTAACTATGTGGTATTTGCTTTTCTCTGCACATTCTGAAAATTAGTCTGACCTTGCGAGGTCTGGTTTGACGACCCAGGCTCAGCGATATTTGAAGAAGTGTTTGTTTGTTTTGGACTCTGAACTGCATTGACATTTGGTTGTTTCTTCTTATTGTTAAAATGAGGATTTTTCTTTTTATTTCCATATGGAACTGGCTGTGGAATTGACTGTGTACTTCTGGGATATTGTTGTGTCTTACGCGAGTAACATTGACTATATGAATGCGTTGCAGTGTTGTGAATCGAGCAAAATTTCGTTCTGCAGTCTGCGCTTAAGTGACCTTGACGTTTGCAGTTATAACACGTCATTCCCGCTACTGGACTGCTAACTACGTTCACTGTTTGTGGCTTTGTTTCATTCTTTGCAAAAACTTGAGTTAATACGGGATCGAGATCTGGACACTTGGACATGTGTTTCTTTATCTGTTTATAGGCATCCAATTCCGTACTTGCAGGCGTTAACTTCTTATCAAAACACCGCACTAAAGCTTCAGGCAACATAAATGTCATGCAAGTTAAATACATTAATCGTAAAAAATCTTTCCCGGAGATGTTATCTTTAGTAACCCAAGTGGAATTACCTAAAATGTCCTGATATTCGTTAAGCCTATCAGCTATGAGAGCTGCTCTCTCAATAACATTAAGCCGATTCATAGTGGCTTGATTAAGTGTATTTCGTAACGTTAATACTACATCCAAGGCTTCCTCACCCCCATAGATCGCGCGTAACATAACTTTGAAATCATCCCAAGTAACTGCTTCTTGAAATGAAACACCTCTTAAATACGCACTCGCATCCCCCTTAGAAAAATCTATAAAACTTTTAGCTTCTTGTAATTGTACAAAAGGGTCTACGATTTGTTTGGCATTTAAATGGGCATCAACGGATGAAATCCATGACTCCACATTTTTTGGCAAGAACCCGTTGACCCGACCTTGAAAAGGAGGGATTGCTGACCTGGCATTTACAAGCGTTACAATTGGAGGAGGATTAGTCTGGCCTACACCACTAGGTCCAGGGGAAGGGCTGACAGGAGGAGTCATGACTGCTATATTTTTTTTTCTATCTCTTTGACCCCTTGCAATTCTATCAAAATATCTATATGAGTACAGACGCCCACTGCGTAAACGCATATGTATAATAAAATTCCCCAAACAATGTTACTAATCCCAAAACCTTTCCCGAGAATTTCTGAAAGAAAAAGGAATTAGCACAAAGAAAGAAAATTCTAAATGAGAATTCGGAGTTTCCTCTAACAAAGATTACCAATTCACTCACCCCAGTAATAATCGACTAACGACTCGTGATAACTACACTTCACTGCAAAAACTGGAATGAATTAAAAAAATCTGTACTTAGCTTATATATGATGTCGACACGTCCGCTCTCTCTCTCTCTCTCTTGATGTTTTGTTAGCGATGTCTCGTTCGAGTGTCTTGTTGAATGTAGTTCTTCCTGGATATGTTTTGCAATTGTTGAACGCCAGTCCTTGGGTTTCCTAGGATGTTGATTGAAGATTCAGCTTGTATTCTAACATTTGTTGATGTTAGCTGTTTCGTTGGACTATAATACTTAGTCAAAATTGTAGATTCATGTAGATAATGTTGAGTTCTTGAAGATCTTTCTCAGGTTTTACAGCTTTTATTTTGAAGTCTTGAAGATCTTTCTCTGGTTTTACAGCTTTTATGTTGAAGTCTTGAAGATATTTCTCTGGTTTTACAGCTATTATTTTGAGGTCTTGAAGATTTTTCTCTAATTCTTAGAGTTTAACCGCTGTCTTAGAGTTTAATCGCTGCCACCATTTATTGGCGTGCTACTGTTGTAAGCACACATTGAGTATGTGTTGTTTCAGATGTATGTAAATGGATAACTGAATACATATTAATAGCTTTTAAGTATTTATTCTATAAAAACAACAGAGTTAAACATCTCCATCACTGGAGGAAGCTGGGTTGGTCCATATGACCAATTCTGGTGAAGTATAGATATGAACTGACTAACTTATCGATATCACAGATATCGTATGCTCAGTTTATATTAGTCACGTCACAAACTCGGAAGACACCTGCATCCGGTGACGTCACAAACTTTCACACGCTTGAGACAACGTGTTGACGTTAAGAAGAATGTCACATTGCTGAGGTTTGCATTTGTATGTCCTGTTTAT